>NW_028263390.1:897156-1019656 GCF_051168715.1 Poecilia mexicana | reverse complement strand
GCTGGTCCGGCCCCTAAGCAGACAGGAAGTCAGGACGCATCACTTCCTGTTGCTGCTAGCTGTTGTGCAGGGTTTTCCTGTGATTTATGCTCTGCTTCTTCTTCTCCTCTCGGCTGGCAGAGCGCCGTCGGAGGCGGAGAGGAACGGCAGACTGGAGGGGTCCAGGTGGGTAGAGCGAGACGGCCAATCAGAGCGCAGCGTCTGGAGGAAGTTAACGTCTTCTCCTCCCTCCAGCCGCGCCGTCACGTCCGACCAGAGGGAGGAGCCGCCGTCCCCCGCCGCGCCGCACTCCAAGGACGCCAAGCCGCGCTCGCTGAGGTTCACCTGGAGCATGAAGACCACGTCGTCCATGGAGCCAGCGGACATGATGCGTGAGATCAGGAAGGTCCTGGACGCCAACAACTGCGACTACGAGCAGCGCGAGGCCTTCCTGCTGCTCTGCGTCCACGGCGACGGGCACGCCGACAGCCTCGTCCAATGGGAGATGGAGGTCTGCAAGCTGCCCCGCCTCTCGCTCAACGGCGTCCGCTTCAAACGCATTTCAGGAACGTCCATCGCTTTCAAGAACATCGCCTCCAAAATCGCCAACGAGCTCAAACTATAGAGGGACTGGGAGGACTGGGAGGAACAGGGCCACGTAGGGACAGGAGGAAACAGGAAGTGGTTCAGGTGGACAGACAGGGACAGGAAGTGATGAACAGAAGGAAGTGACCCGACTGCCATCTTCCTGTTTCTCCCAGCAGGATGACTCTGAGCTGTCTGCTGATTGGTTCCGGCTCGACGCTGTAGGCGGGGACGAGCGGACTTTGCTGCAAAGCATTCTGGGACTCTGAGTCCGGCTGTTAGCGTTTCCTCTTCAGAGAGTCTCTCTGTGTTTTTGTGAATGTAAATAGTTTCTCACCTTGTTGATTTTGTACATGTGAGCAGTCAGCTGATCCGACTGCAGCTCAGGCTCACCTGTGTCTCATTAAACACGTTGAACGCATCGCGCGTCCTGTCGTCGTGGTGACCAGAGGGAAGCTAGCGCCAAACTGTCCTCAGTTCACCAGACCTCCAGACTGCGTTTCGATTCAGTTTCAGCTGCAAACGCTTCAGTTTCCACTAAAGTGTGAAATATGTTCAACTTTTTTGTTGGTTTAAGATATAAAATTACAATAAAATGCGATTTATGGTTGGAATAAGGCAAAAATAGGTAAATATCAAAAGTGGAGGTAAGAGGATAAAATGTTTTTATTCAAATTAGTTCAAGTGTTTATAAAGTTTACTTCAGTTTATTGATTATAAAACTAAAATCAGTTGAATAAAATGGAACAGATTCAGTTTAGTTGCTGCAGTGACGCTGATTGACCACCAGGTGGCAGCAGAGACAAGCCTCCGGGGTTTTAATGGAGGGACGTCAGAATGGAAATATCTGCTTTTACTTCCTGTTCATAATTTTATTACAGGTTTTAAATGCTGATGCTAAACGTGCTGGAGGCTAATCTGTCCAACTGAAACCAGAAGTTTACATACACCTTTTCCTCTGATGTTTAATCACACCAAGCTTCTCACTTCAGGTCAAATTAAACACAATTATTTCTATTTGCTAAAAACTTCAATAATGAGGAACAAAGTCAGAGAGGATCATAAGTTTACATAAATCCCAGTATTTGGTTGCGTTTCCTTTCACAAGCCTCTCAGTAGTTCATTCCTCTAACTTCCTGTTTGTTTTAGCAAATAGAAATATTCTTATTTGACCCAAAAGAAGAGAAATATGGTTTGATTAAACTTCAGTCAAAATAAGGTATGTAAATTATGGTTCTAACTCATTTTAAGGGATGATTAGGCCACATTTATGATTGCATAAAATTTCAATTATGGGTTTTTCTGTAAAAAGAAAAGTTCAGCATCTTGCAGACCAAAACGAGTCAAGAAGCCAAAATCCAGGTGTTGCAACGGCCTAGTCAAAGTCCACAGTGTTCTATGCAGAAACAAGCGTGAATTTGATTAAATCCATGTTTGTAAATGAAGACAGGCGCCGAGTCTGGGCCACAGAGACTTTATTAGATATTTCAGATGTTAGATGGATCCAACAGGTGCAGATAAGGAAATAGAAAATCCTTCACATGTTGGAAGACTGCAGTCTAACCGAGCGGCTCTACGCGTCCCGCAGCGTCAGGACGGACTGGTTACAGTGAGGAAGAGGAGGAGGACGGGGGTGAGCAGGGGCAGTGAGGAAGAGGAGGGAGAACAGCGGTGTCGGGTTACAGTGAGACAGTTCACTTCTGCTCTGGCATCAAGTCGTCGATGGCCTCGCCGGCCTCCAGGCGCTTCTCCATGTTGACCAGCAGGTTGACGCCGTCCACCACCATCTGGACCAGCTCCACCTCCGAGAAGCCCAGGCGGTCCGCGTTGGAGATGTCGAAGACTCCGCCCACCGCCGCGGTGTCCACGCCGCCTGAGACGCAGACAGGAAGTCAGTGGTACGCACACTTAGCATGCTAAAAACTGAGAAAATAGCTTAGCATTTAGCTAACTTTGAAAAAGTTTTCGGCTCTTCTTCCTAAATGAATTTTCCAGATGAATTCTAAAGCACTTATTTAATTGCTACTTCCACTAAACTACTACCAGCACTAATTTTACAATTAGCGCTTTAGCCAACTTGGAAAACGTTTAGCGCCCTTTTCTTCTGCTAAATATAATTTCCAGATAAATTCTAAGCTGATAATTGACTTGACTGCAGTGGTGGGCACACTTCCACTAATCAAGCTAAACATTTATCTTATTAAATTTAGCATGGCAGCTAAATAATTAGTTTGAGACTAAATAATTAGCTAGCAAGCTAAATCTATTTAGCCTGAAGCTAAATCTAGTTAGCTCAATAACTATATTTAGCTTAACAAAATATTTACCCTCAAACTAAATGGTTACCACACAAAATATTTAGTTAACAAGCTACATAGTCTTAAATGGAATAAATAGCTTCTAGATATAAAATATTTAGCCTCAACTATACTCGCTAACTATATTTAGCTTGTTAGCAAAATAATTAGCACTGAACTAAATATTTTGTTACCAAACTGAGATTAGTAAGCAAACTACATATTTAGCTGGTTACTAAATATTGAGCCTCACTGACATAAAGAATGAATATCATGGTGAAAACAGAACTGAAACAAGAACCACCATTTTTAACTTAAAGTTGTAAATAACTTTACAAATGAAATCCTGTATGCCAATGGCACTCTACACTGCCCCCTACAGTCTAACCGCACAGAATACAAATGCTACAAAGTCGTCAGCCTGAGTTTGTTTTCAATGTACCCGTTCCTCGCTTCTGGAGCCGCAGCCTCTTCAGGATTTCTCCGAACTTCTCGTGCTTGCTGACATTTGGCAGCTTGACGTGAACGCCGGCCCTCAGCCCCGTCCCCAGGTTGGACGGGCAGGTGAGGACGTAGCCCAGGTGCTCGTTCCACATGAACTCGTGTCCTCGGTTCTTAAACAAGTCTTCGATCTGGAGGAGACAGAGCTAACAGGTGAGACGGGGCGGGAAGGTGAGGGGTACAGGTCGGGATGGGGGTGCAGAGCTTACTTTGGTGAGCCCGGTGCAGAAGCGTGTGAAAACCTCGCGCATGTTGCCCCCCTTCTGCATGCTGATGACACGCAGGTGATCCTCCTCGTTCACCCACACCAGGAAGGTCTTGTTGTCGTTGTGCCTGCAGGTGATGGACAATGTTTGGGTCAGATAAAGATGGAGTGGCGGCCATATTGGCAGTTACCCATGGCAGCGTAATGTAATGTAATGTAAATTAACAGTCCAGAATTTATCCAGAAAAATTTACTTATGGGAAGCTAAAGGCCCTAAACGTTTCAAAATCAGCTACCGCTATGCTATTAGCTCATTAGCGGAAATGTACCCACAGTTGCAGCCAAGTACGGTATGTGTGAATTTATCCAGAAAGATTTAGAGGAAGCCAAGTGTCACAAATGTCTTAATGGTTAGCAAAAATGTGAAAGCAAAAAATGAAAAATTAGTTCTGCTTTTGAATTCCAGAAAAAATAATTTAGGAGAAGCTAAATGTGCTTAATTTTTTCAAAGTTAATATTTTCAAAGTCATCAAAAATACTACAGCGCTAAATGAAAAATCAGCTCTGCTAGCAGACTTGTGGAAGTGTGCCTTTAGAGTTTATCCAGAAAACATTAGGGAAAGCAAAGTGCGCTTAACAATTTAAAAGTTAGCAAAAATGCTGAACCACTACACAACGAGTTTGCATACTTACTAGCACATTAGTAGAAATGTGCTAAAAAATGCAGCAAGATAATTTGGGGCTTCACATTTTATCCAGAAAATTTAGGGGAAGCTAAGTGCCCTGAATGTTTTCAGAGTTAGCACAAACACTAATCAAAAGATTACTTCAGCAATTAGCACATTAGTGAAAGTGTGCCAATAGCTGAGCTAACGTGCTAATGGCTGAGCTAACGTGCTAATGGTTGAGCTAACGTGCTAATGGCTGAGTGTGTTGGGACATACTGACCAGATGCCGCGTGCGTCGGGCCAGTCGCGCGCCATCCCAGACGCCAGCAGCAGAGGAGAAACGGGCTTGTCAAACAGGAAGTGGTCATCGATCAGCTGCTGTTGCTCCTCCTCAGTCATGTTCTTCAGGGCGTAGTATTTCCCCTTCAGGTCTCCTTCCAGAGAGTCCAGAGCTGCAGGCAGAGAGAAACCGGGTCAGAACCGACCGGTTGGCGGCGTGGTGCCACCGAGTGGCTGCAGTCATACGGTCGAGTATTTAGGTCGCATGTCAACGCTGCTGCCATTTTGTATTCTAAAGAAACATCAAATAATTCTGGTTCTCTAGACTCTGATATTTTGATTTCCAAATGAAATGCAGAACAGTTTTTCCTTCCACTAAGCTTTATATTATGGTTCTATTAATATGTTTGCACAGTCAGCTTCTTTACAAATGTCGTCTTATGGTTTTTATGGGTTTTATTTGTGTATGGAGCTGAATTAGGGCCATAACTGTTGAAAAAAAGTTTGAAATCACTTTTCAGGTTCAGTGTTTTTTTTTTCTCACCAAACCTTATTATATGGAGCTAAATTAGGGCCACAAAATTTGTAAAAAAATTTAAAAAAATCTAAAAAAGTGACTTTCAAGGCCAATTATGTTTTCATTAAGTTATATTTTTGCAAACTTCATCATAAGGAGCTAAATTAGGGCCATAAAGTTTATTAAGAAAAAAAATAAACAAAAGCACATTACATTTAAAAAAAAAAAAGGTTCAAACATTTCTCAGAATCAATGCGTTTTGTCGGTTAAATTTTGTTTTTCAGTTTCAAATTAGTTTCATTTTAAACAAACTTTTAATCACAATATAGCTCCACATTCATATTTGTTAATATCTACGAATACTGCTGGTCTACTGAATGCTTAAACTATCAAAAATGAATAACTCTTGTGTATTTTTTTATGCTTGTTTCTGGTAACAAAGTTTCCAAACGTACTTTTATTGGTTTCCAAGGAAATAAGTGTCTGTCGGGCATGGAAGCCTCCATTATGCCTGAACATTTTCAGGATGTGGATTATCAAATTCAACCACATTTGACCTGACTGGATCTTGTGATGAATCAGGAATATAAACTGAAAATGTAACAGAATTTTATTCATCATAAAGAGCTAATTTCATGCCCAGGTCACCGACTGGAAAGTTTTTTTTATTGATTGAACAAAAGTAGCTGCCGTCTCTGTTATATCTGCAGATGTTTATCTTAACAGAAATAGTCCTGGTTTCTGCCAGCAGGGGGCAGCAGAGTGTCCTCTTAGTTTTGTTCAGTTTGAATATAAATCGGCTGAGCTCGTTAGGAGTTTCTCTGCAGGACGACGCTCTGCTCACGGTTACGTAACGGTCTGTTGGCCAACCCGCTCACTGAGGCATGATGGGAAGCTATAAATAAAGACTCATCCTCATCAGACGGAGCTAAATAAACCCGGAATGATTCAGAGAATCCCTGCATGCTCGGGTGTCCCTGAACGCAGCATAATATGATGCTAACGGTGCCCTGCTCCTTCACATCCGGTTCGGTTCCGTTACATAACAACACGGCTCTGATCTGGTGACTAACCTGCCTCACTTCCTCCAAACACCTGAAACCTGAACTTTACCTCACATCTGACTTTTATTTAAGTGATAATTAGTCAAACTGCCGAGATTGGATGAACCACCGGGCTGGAAACGGAAGCCTTTGAGTCAAAGCAGCCATTTTAACTGCAGGCTGCCGCTTTTATAAGAAAACCCGTTGGGGATTAATTATTCAGTAATTTTCACTGTGTTATGCATTCATTTATAAATGTCAAAAGTTTTAATCGAAATATTTAGTTAGCTAGCTAACTGAATATAGATTGGCTAGCTAACTAAATATTCTACCTGGTTAGCCAGCTAAAGACATGGCTAGCTAAATGTGAGAACTCTGTTTAGCTACATAAATATTTAGTGAGCAAGCTAACAATTTAGCTCTAAACTAGCTCTGAGCTAGCTATACATTTAATGTTACCTAGCTCAAATTAAAAGCTGAGTCTGATGAAGCCTCTGCATATTGATTGCTAAATGTCTGTATTGCCTTTAAAAAGGCTCATCCTTTGGTTTAAGTTGAAATGATAAAGAAAATAGGAAAAGAAACTTTGATGAAGAGGTGACTGCAGCGATTTAAAAACGATCTTAGAAGTTCGGAAGACCCAGCTTTTACTTTGGTAGTCCACTTCTGGTCATCTTCAAGTAAATTTGCATATTAGCTAAATATTTATCTCCGAGCTAAAAAACAAAATAGCTTCAATTTAGATATTTAGCATGTCTGATAAATATTTCATTTGAAGCTAAATGTTTAGCTTGCTACTTAAATATTTAGTTAGCAAAACTGACATTTATAAATTAATAACATGGTGAAAATATGACTGCCAATGTTTTCTTATGACAGGCTAAATAACTGAAATTATTGCTGTTAATTGTTGACTGCAGGTTTACCAGCAGCAGCCCAGAGTCAGTTAGCATCCAGAAACAGACCAGAGCTGCTGCTGTACCTTCGATGGAGAGCTGCTCGATGGCGCGGCGCTCGCCGCGGCTGCAGTGCGGCGGCAGGCAGAAACCACGGATGCTCCTTCCGGTCCGAACCCGAGAGCTCAACACGTAGTTCGAGTCCAGGTCGTCTCCGCCCTGAAGACAGAAAGACAGAGGTTACCAGATGAGTCCAACATCAGGAAGTCCTGATTCAGCACCATGGACAGCGAACACAACCAGAACCAGGTTGGTTCTGAACAAGGCTAGTTCGCCCGTTCTGGTTTAGTTCGCCCGTTCTGGTTTAGTTCGCCCGTTCTGGTTTAGTTCGCCCGTTCTGGTTTAGTTCGCCCGTTCTGGTTTAGTTCGCCCGTTCTGGTTTAGTTAGCCTGTTCTGGTTTAGTTCACCTGCAGGTTTTCTGCGTTCAGGTCCGTCTTGTGCTTGTCTGACGGTTTGTACCCTCCGTGGCGGTCCTCGATCACGGGGTCCATCAGGTCCTTGAACACGTCGTACGTCTCCTCGTCTCCGGCCACGCAGCCCACCGTCATGATGAAGGGGTGACCTGCAGGGAGACGCCGAGGGACAGAAAGCTGAAACCTGTGAGCTTTGCTCTTGTTTTGACTTTCTGCAGCTGAACGTGATGATTCTGGATGTGAAGAAGAGGATCAGCAGATCAGACAGGAAGCAGTGGCTCCGCCCTCGGTGGGGAATTAACGAGCAGAAATAACTCGAGCTATCAAGTCAATCCAATTAGGAAGGAATTAATGAGCAGCAGCAGATCTGCAGGATGGATCAACAGTCTGACGCACCTCCAATCCCACGCCTGCAGATTTCACCGCTCAGGTTGATTTGTTGCTTCAAATAAAAACATCCTCAAAATATTCAGCCATGATGGCTGGAAGTTTATCCTAAAGCTTCATAATCAGGAAAACAAATGTTAAAATTCCAACAGCCTCCAAATGCAGCGTGAGGATTTTTGATCTGATTAACAGAATCTGGACTCTGATGAGGTTCTGACCCGGCGGAGCGTTCAGGTGTTTATGATGTTTAAATATTGAGACAAACCATCCAGAATCATCCGTTCACCTGCACCCAGGTGGAGCAGTGGGGCCACCAGGGGGGGCCCAGCGGGGCCAAAGACCCCACAGTGAAACTTTATGTTCTGGTTTTATAGATATGGATTTATGTTCAAACATGTTTTTGGCTGTAATTATATCGAGATTTGTTTCTTTCCCAGGACTCGAACCATCAGAGAAATCTGGTCTTAAAGGCAGATTTATAAATGAAACAGATTATCTGCAGGATTTTCTTTATCTGAAGGTTTTCTAGGTTTATTTCATGTCCACCTGATGGCTTCTAGTTTTAGTTATTTTTACCTGCAGGGTTTGTAGCGTTATTTCTATATTATCTAAATGTTTTCTACATGTATGTAATGTTTATCTGCAGGTTTTCTAGGTTTAGTTAACTTTTTTCCTGATGCGTTTCTGGTTTTAGTCCATTACCTGCAGGATTTTTTCGGTTACTCTCCTTCTGTGTGTGACTCAAACCCAGTTCAGCCTGTTAACGTCTGTTTCTGTTTTTCCTCCCAGGACTCCCATCGGCCCCCAGTGGCCCCCCGTGGAGCCGCCCCTGCGATGCGTTTCCAGGTTGACTGGAGCCTCCTGAGAAGCAGGAACCAATCGTCTGGCTCCAGGTGAGACTGACCTGGGTTGTCGACTCCGGTCTGGATGACGTCGTCCAGGGTGAAGCCGCTGGGCGTCTCCTTGTCGCGCAGCTGGGCGTACATGTCCAGCGTCAGAACCTTGGCCATGTGGTTGTTGTGCTGGCTGAGGTCGGGGAACTCCTGCTCCGCAGAGTAGTTCATCTTAAACTTGTTGTGAGTGTTTCCGAAAGGCATGACGACGTCTGGGCTGCCGACCTGGACCACAAATAATCACTTTACATCCATTCATGTGGAACGGTAAATAATCCATCTGTTTGATTAGTTCAGAGGTGATGGATCATCAGCTGAATATTTTATTTGGTCCAAACTTTTGATTCTCTTCTAGGTAAAAACGTCTCATAGGTTAAATATTGTTCTTTCAAAATAATAATTATAAAACTTCAAAATAAATGTCTAAATATTAAATTTGTAATTTCTTGCAAAAGTAGTTTTCACATTAAATTATCCTGAAAACTAAAATCTCAGTTTCCACATTATTTATGCCCAAATTTAATCTACGTAGAATATTTTATATTACATTTCATAGGTTAAATATTGATTTAAAGAAAAAAAAATCAATAAACTACATTAAATAATCGATCATTTAATATTGAAACTGCTTCTGAAAGAAATTACAAAATGTAATATTTAGACATTTATTTTGAAGGGTTTTAACAAAAACAAAATTATCCTAAAGATAAAATCTTAAATTAAATAAAATTTAAATAAAATAAATTTCCACCACAAACTTTTGATTCTGTTATAGATTATTTTTTAAATCAATATTTCCTTGAATTAATTTTGTTTTCGGGTTTTTTTCTTCTGAAAATAAACCTTTAACACTCTTCAAAATAAAATGTTAAAATTGTAAATTTTGTAAAAAAAAAAAAAAAAAAAAAAAAAAGAGACAAAAAATATAAAAAATAAAAAACAATTTGCAAAAGTATATTCTACACTATAAAGGGAGATAAATGAGCCCATAAATTATCATAAAAGATAATAAAATTCCAAGTGAAATAAAATCTTAATTTCCAGATTATTTATGGACCAAAGCAGGTTAAATTTAATATAATATTTTTTTGTTTTTCAAACATAAACTTTTGATTCTAAATAAAAACCTCAACATTTCTTTATTTGGTTCAATACTAGTTTTTCAAAATAAACCTTTTAAATGTCCCTTCAAAATAAGTGTCTAAATATTTTGCATTTTCTTGCTGAAGCATATTCAACATTATTTATTCATCAAATTAAATATGTAGAGTATTTAATTTGGTCCAGACATTTTATTTTTTCAGACAGAAACTTTTTGATTCTTAGATAAAAACCTAAACATTTCAAAAATTAAATATTGTTTTGTTTTTGTTTTGTTCTTTTCCCCAAAATAAACCTTTGAGAAACCCTTCAAAATAAAATGACTAAATGTATAACATTGTATTTTCTTGCTAAAGTAATTTCCACATTACTAATTGAAGTAAATATTTCAACAAAATCAGAACAAAACCAATAAATTCTCATTTTCCTCATGAACCCCAAACGGCTCTGCTGGCCTTTCAAAATAAAAGGTTTTGCCTCCTTATCGTCTGGTTTCTGATTCTTGATGACTTTAACACTAAATCTGATGCTTTTCTGTCCAACCGGGTATTATTGATCCGGCGGAGATCGAAGCAGCAGAGATCGGTTTTAAATCAGAAATCTGCTGGTCAGCTGTGAAGCCCAGAAGGTTTTGTTGTTTGTTTGTTTGTTTGTTTGTTTCTGACGGATCTTTAAGTCCAGATTAACTCAGCAGGGAGAAATTTACAGGAATAAAAAAAAAAACAAAATATTAAAGATCAGCAGAGAAGCTGCTCAGTCATGCATCATCATCATCATCATCATCAGCTGATTCTTCTTCTTGACCTTCAGGCTAGAATCGGAACCGCAGGTTTTCTGTTTTTGGTTCTGAATCAGCTGGTCCGGGTTCGGCTGATGAAGGTTCGGGATGTAATCTGGACTCTGACATGGCGCGGCGCGGCGCGGTGCGGGAGGAGGGGGGGGGGAGGAGACACAAAGGGATTAAATGTGCGGGAGGCCGCGCAGTGACGCAGCAGCGGCGGGCCTGCTGCACGCGGCTGCGGCACCGCGCGCGCGACGCCCCGGTCACCTTCAGCACCACCGGAACCAGAACCGGTTCCGAGCTTTAGAGCCGAACGTTCCCTGAAGGAATCAGAGGAACGGAATCGTCCCAAAGTGCGATAAATTCCCTGGATCTGAGCATGCGCTGTTGGCAGCTCCTTTGTTTGCGCAGATTAAAACAGGCGGAATTAAGGTGGTTCTGACGGTTCCGGTTCGGCCTGCAGGTGGATCCTGCAGAGCGGCGCGCGCATCCCGCTGCTGCGCAACACCTGAGCGCAGGACGGACCGCAAGGTCGGCCGGCTGACCCGCAGCGGCGCTTTGCGGCTCCGCAGCGGTAAACAAAGCGCATCAGCAGGTGCACAGCCCGCCGGGCTGCGTGGCTCCCCGCATCACCCTGCTGATGCGGGGAGCCAGGCCCCGCAGGATGAAGCTGCCCCTACCTGTGTTCAGTCTGAGGTGAGAAGCTCCGGATCTCCTGCTGCCGCTGCTGCTGCGGATTAAAGCGGCGCTCGCCTTTTATACGCGCCCTCCGCCTCCCATTGGCTCCTATTTACGGTCCATTCATTCCATTGGTCCGCGCGCTGCTGCGGACCACGTGACCAGCCTTAGTCCCGCCCCCTCTGTCTGCGGTCTGGAGTCAGATTCCTGCCGCAGTGCCTCTGAGCCGGTCGGGGAGGATGGAGATGATGGCTCAGATAAATCAGCTGCTGTGGGCCGGCCTGATGTGTAAGCAAACTCTGCGGCTCCCAGAGAACCTGAGTAAACCCCAACAGGATAACAAATATGCAGTGGTGGCTACAATTCAGCTAATCCACTAATAGCTAACAGCAGAACTAGCCTTTAGCACTTAGCACACTTAGCATCTCCTAAATTAGTTTCTCCAGATAAACTTTGAAGCGCTAATTTACTTGCCTGGTTTGTAAACATTCAGTTGAATAAAGTTTTGGACATTAGTTGTAAAGAATTTTATAGATGTTTATATTCATGCTTTTATTTTGAAGCAGCAGTTTCATTTCCTGTCCTCACATTTTCTCTCTTTTTTTTCCTTCCAAAAACTTTACTCAGTAAACGGCGACAATACAAACAAATGAAATAGTCAGAATAATAAAACCTTTACATAAACAAACAACCTGGAGGGTCAATAAGACAAACAGGCAGAAAATCACATGTAGAAACAGATGTGGTGGCTGTCAACATGACTGAATATGGCACTTTAGCATTAGCGTCTACTAAGCTCTATGTTGACATGGTGCTTTAGCGTTAGCTTCCACTAAATGCTATGGTGCTTTAGCGTTAGCGCTGCTCTGCTTTACTTGGTGGTGTTCACTTAAATGCACTATAAAAATGTTATTTAAATGTCAACATATTTTAAAACAAATAAATCAATTGGTTGGGAAAACATTTCACCAACATTGTAGAGATTTATAAACAGAGAAGAAGAAAAATCTTTGTTCTTTGAAATCCACCATGAAGAAGGAAAACTTTTATTTTTAAAAGTAAAGATGAGCGTTATTCAGCGCAGTTCAGCGTTTCTGGTTTGTGATTATAAAACTAGAAGTTTGTTCTCCAAACATGTTAACATGTTAGCATGTTAACATGTTAACATGTTACCATGTTAACATGGTAACATGTTACCATGTTAACATGTTAACATGTTAACATGGTAACATGTTACCATGTTAACATGTTAGCATGTTAACATGGTAACATGTTAACCTCCTCAGAAACACGAAACACATTTAGTGGTTATAAATACATTAGTTCTTTTAGGGCAGCTGCTATGAAATGATGCTATGCAAAAACTAAAGACATAAAATATTCATGTTTACTCCACATGAAATGCACAAACAGATTTAATAAAAAGCATCATTAATGAGTTTTAATGTGTCACGAAAATGGATTTATCGATTGAAGGCTCTGCAGCAGGATGACAAACTGTCCTCAGAGGTGGACGGGATTTCTGTGGTGACTGAGCACTTTCTCCTGCAGCTCTGAATTATTCATCCGCAGTAGGATGCTGTGTGTGTGTGTGTGTGTGTGTGTGTGTGTGTGTGTGTGTGTGTGTGTGTGTGTGTGTGTGTGTGTGTGTGTGTGTGTGTGTGTGTGTGTGTGTGTGTGAGTGTGAGAGAGCGCGCGCTGAGGACATGGTGTATCCCACAGCAGTGTTCAATATCAGATTGTTAGCATCCAGAGCACTGAGTGACCCCTGCGAACCCGTTTGAGTCAGAATTCCTCCATGTTTGAATCTACTGGGAATAAAAGTATAAAAATGGAGAACTGGCATTCCTGCGCATACAAAAGGAAATCTAGAGAGGCCGATGGTGAAAGGTTTTCAGTCTGAGGAAGCTAGCTGCAGCGCCTAGCTAATCCCTCACATAAGGTCCAAACCCAAAACCAGCTTTCTGCAAGGAAAACGCGCTAATACTGAAACAAATATAACATCTATATTCATCGTTATGCAGTTGAAACTCTGATTTGTCTTCATTTGAAGTTCAATCGTTTCTACAACTAAATCAGCTTCTTGACTTTATTCCAATAAGTATCTATGTTTTGAATGTTTGTTCCTCTGGTAAGGCGCAGAGCCAGCGGTGGACCGGAGCGTTGTACGCCAGAATCTGTTTGGGGATTCTGTGATCTCTGTGACAAAGTTTTCTGTCTGCTGGACTTTAAGGTTTCCCTTCTGGATCTGCTGTTGGTTCCCTGCTGATGGTTCATCCTTTCATCTCCTTGCTTTTACCCGTTCTCCGGTCAGCCTGGACGCTTCCTGCTCAAGGCTGCAGATTATATAATCTGCCTGCTGCTGGATTAAAGCAGCCAGAACGGATTTTCTCGCAGCGCCGGCTGCTGTTTGACTCCTCCTGCTTGCGTTGCATTTTGAAGCAGAGAAACAGATTTAGACACATGAAGAGAAGCGGCAGGTCATCAAAACGCTGCTTCTGTACTGAACTTATTCAAGGTTTGACTGAATGTTGATACAAACCAGAAGATCTGAGAAAACTGTTCATTAAACGGGTCGCAGGATTGGCTGAAACAATCTGGAGTAATCCTGTTTGGAGCCGGTAATAAAGTCCAACGTTGGTCTCCATGACGACGAAAAACATTTATTATGATGGATGGATGGATGGATGGGTGGGTGGATGGATGGATGGATGGATGGATGGATGGGTGGGTGGGTGGGTGGATGGATGGGTGGATGGATGGGTGGGTGGATGGATGGGTGGGTGGGTGGATGGATGGATGGATGGATGGGTGGGTGGATGGATGGATGGATGGATGGGTGGGTGGATGGATGGATGGGTGGGTGGATGGATGGATGGATGGGTGGGTGGATGGATCTTTTTATTGTTTTCTTTCATTAAACTGGACCTCCAGCTCTGACCTTCAGGGACTCTGACTGGTTTTCTTCGTCGTTTCTGCCCCTGATGATGTCACTGCTCCTCTTCCTCGGCCTGCCTTCTCGGCTCATGTTCGCCCCATGATGTTTGGTCGTCAGCACAAGAAAGAATCCTTTAAGCTCAACATTTCCCTTCAAACCGCCGCAGCTTTGGGAGGAAACTTGCTTCTGCTGCTTCCCAGGTTTAGAGCTTCGGACTTGGACTGTTCCCAGGTTTTCGTCAAACCGCTTTCACATCAATTTACCGTTTACACCTGAGAGTCCTCCTGGTTCTGGGTGTTTTTGTTGTTCTGAAGGAGATTGTGCCAGATCGACCCTGCAGACGGTGTGAACTTCAGCCTAGATTAGGCCCCGCCCACCTGGCCTCCTGATTTGCATATGAAATGAGGTCACAGATGAATGAAACAGTGAAGTCTTTGTTAGTGAGAGTAAATCTGCTTTGGGCCAAGTGGTTCCTGACTGGATCAGACCTGCAGGCATAACACACAAACTCTAAAGCTATTAATAATTTATTGGTGCGTTTAATAAAATGACTGCTCTATGATTTCTGCACAATGATCCATGAAAAAGCAAAACTTTTATTTTGAAAAAACATGTGGAATATCTATTTGAAATAATTTATAAAAACATGAGGCTTTTATTTTAGAGAGCATGAGCTTTATTTTGAAGAGCAACAATTCTCTTTTTTATATCAAAATAAAGTTATAAGCGTAAAGTTATATGACAAAAAATACAAGAACGCAGTCTGATTACCAGAACAAAATCACAATATTACAAGAATAAAGTCAGTTTAATAATATGAGAATAAAGTCTTCTTCATTTCAGAACAAATTGGTTAAAATACAAAAATAAAAAATAAACTCATAAAACATCATTAAAGCAAGTGATTCTGAGCAACTTGTGAAGTTATAGTTTATTGGTTTAATATAGTAAATATCAGTCGCAGAGATTTAAATGACTTGAATCTATTCAGGAGAAAGATTCAGACACACTGAGCTTACATCTTAATAACTCTACCAGAGCTTTTTTCTTATGAAAATTACTTTTTCTCATAATTTTTTATGGAGCCCATAAACCATTGCTGCCCAGGGCCTCGTTTGAGCTGAGTTCGCCTCTGCTTGCTTTAGACGTGTTTCTTCCTCCGTTGAATCAGTTTCTCTCCATCCAGGCTCAACAAATCGATAATGTAGATTTTCTGACTTGACCTTCGGCAGGTGGATGGGCGTGGTCGCCATGACGCCCGGTCACAGCGTGGTCGCCATGACGCCCGGTCACAGTGGGGGGCAGGAGGTTTCTCAGAGCAGATGGAGGCAGATCAGCTTTAAGGAAAGTATCCCACGTTCAGAAATCCGTCGGTATCTTCCTGCTTCCATCCAGCAGCCGCCGGCGCTGAGAGCTGAATACAAACCAGATCCTCGCCCCTCCCCCACCTGTCTCCGTCCTCCCGCCCCTCCCCCACGCTCCATCAGCATGCAGACGGCTGCAGCCCCCCTCCGCCTGTGATGTCATTTATTCATGATGGAGCTCAGAGAGACGCTCTTTTCACGCCGTGGTCACCTGACCACGCCGCCGCCGTGAGCTCACCCTACCGGCGGCAGCAGCCAATCACAGCCTCCGTCAGCCTCCGCCTGCTCTCATTGGCCGTGCATGTCAACAAACAGGTGAGACAGTGAACACAACGCTGAGGAGAACATGGCAGGGCCTTAAAGGGCCAGTCCGTCTTGTTTCCTCAGCCGGAGCGTTACAGGAAGAAACACAGAAACCAGTTTAAGCTGAATTTTATTATTATTGATGACATTCAGTGTCTGAACTGTTTCCATTATCCTTCAGTCAATCTAACTTAGTTATTAGAGGCTTTAACAGATACATAAACTCATTTTTCAAAATCAGAAATATCTGTTAAAAACCACTGAATTCATCACATAGGAGGGACATTTGGTAAATCTGTGGTACTTCTCAAGGACTGCAGAAAGTCTCCTAGAACAAACAGGAAGTCGGCCATTTTGGATTAAACTTACATTTTAGTCACATTTTGGCCGTTTGTTTTTGCTCCTCCAAGAGATTTTTGATTGATCAGCTTGAAAAGTGGTGCTTTTGTTGATTAGACATCAGGGATGTAAAGTTATCAAAATTCAGATTTTTTTGTGCATGCTAAAGGGGCGTGGCCGAGCCTCAAACTTTGACTATGCACCAAAGGATTTTTGTTCAGATGTTGGTTGGCCTATTTCCTTCCACAGCTCCTGCTTTCACTCATAGGTTGATATTTAGTCGTGCTCTGGGTTGTGTTGGTGGTGAATCTCTACGTGTCGCCGTTTCGTACGTTTGGTTTTAAATCAAACATTCATGATCTGATTTAATCCAAACTGCACAGGAAGGATCTTCGTTAACCCAAAAACATCTCAGTAGGACGACATCTTTGAAATCTCCTAACGGATCATCATTAGAAATGATTTCTTCAAAACACTGGAGGAAGTGTTTTTCCATTCTTTGCAGCCAAACAGGAAGTGGCTGAAGGTTTCGTTTCCACCAGGACTTTGATATTCTTCACCTGTTTTTCTGCGGTATGTGAACTACTAGTTCAAGTTCTTTTGGGTCGGATACGGGCCCAGACGCCACTGATTGGTCTTGGTTAATATCGCTGAGGACGTGCCAGAAGGAAAGCTGTGGAGGCGTTTCCTGCGCTCGGCGCTGATGACGCCACGGCCTCATTCAGCCGGTGGGCCGCTCCAGTCGTGGTCCTGCATGCTGAGTAAAGTTTTTATGTGAGTGAACAAAGCCTGCTGGCAGCTTTTGAACAGCAGCTGTCAGCAGACGCAGCGTTCGCTGTCGCCTCGTCCATCTGAGCGTCGACCCTCAGAGCCTGGTTACTAGGCAACCGGTGGTCAGCGACCATGACCGCTTTGTTCAGCAACAAGGTGGAAGGAAGGAGGGAAACGACCAAGACTCCTGATCACCATGAGGAAAGCTTTTATTTCTGTTTAAAGAGACAAACCCAGGAAGTTTAATCTGCAGTTACATCACAGTTATCACAGCAGATCAACGCAACGCAGATAATCTCAGCAAGATGGCGCAAAATTACACAACCAGGCATGTGATGTTTTAAAAACCTAAGTCACAGTGTAGTTTAATCAGAGCTGACTCGACGTTTTATCTTGTTGCATTTTGCTAAATGTGTTTTTAATGACGACCCAACGATTCATTCGCTTAAACCCCAAAAACCTGAGCAGGAAGCGTGTTCAGTCCCTCCACATTACTACTGTTACTATCATTATTAATAATAATAATGCAGAGTAAACCTGCAGGTGAATGAGACTTTAACATTTTCAACGTAAAACATTAAATCACAAAGTTTTGCGATTTACATCCTTCCTAATGTTAACGATGCTTTTCCAGGCCTTGTGAAGTTGCTTGAAATGTGTATTTAAATCTATTTAATTAGTAATAATGTAGTTTAGTTTAACATAACTTGAGCGACACATGCAGAACATTTCCATTCTGCAATGATCTAAAAAGAATAAACTCTTAAAACAGCCTCATGACTTCCTGCCATCAAAAAGTCCAGCCTGATGAATCCTGAAGCTTCAGATCGTTGGCTGGTCCATCGCTCAGCGTCGGGACCCAACCAGGCAGGAGCTTCGTTTCGACCCTCAGCAGAACCTGATGTGTATGGAAAGTCTCCCGGGCCGAACACATGGGGCCCATTTCGCCTGGTTCTGCTGTTCCAGCTTCACGCTGCATGCTAACGTAGCTTAGCCGTGAACCGGACAGCAAATGAGAAGTTCTGGGTTTTTACAGCCACTTCTGGAGAAGTGGGACGGATCCACCAGATGCCTGGACAACCAGTTATTCAAAGTAAACTTATTTAAACTATTTATGCTCCTCTAGCTGTTTATATAACTAACACATAGATTACTTTGCTCTGATCACAAGTCATGATCTGCCGTGTTTCAAATAAGGAAAGTTCCCCAAACTGGGAAAAGCGGAAAAGAAGGAAATAAAATGTAATTCAGTCAAATAAATTTTTCTTAAGATTTAATTGTAATTTTCCATTTAAAACTCATAAATACTCAGAGAAATGAGCCGATTGGGACATTTGGGTCGAATCGATTCATTTCTCCAGCCTGGAGAACCTCAGGTCTGTTTTCACTGAGGAGAAACACGAGGCTGCAGCAGCTGCCGTCATTAACACAGCTAATGAGATAATCCACACACACACACACACACACACACACACGGGAGCAGCAGATTACCGATCAGCCGATCAGAACACCTTCAGCTTCTCCCTCTTCTCTGCCCTTCACACTCCGTCCTTCAGCTACGCCTCCTGCTGCGCTCAGGCCGCACTTATGAGTCTCATCTCCATGACAACCAGCTGGAGGAGATGAGGTCATCGATGCATAACAATCACCGCTCTCACACCCTGACCTCTGACCTTAGTGTTTGGTGGTTCAAACTGGTTTCCAGACTTATTGATACCAGGACTAACACAACAATTGATTACCAATACACACACACACACACAGAGTTGTCGTTGCCCCGCTGCCTGCTGGAACAGGAAGCTGAGGCTCCAGTTCACACAGGTTCATAAAATCTAAAATAACAGACGTGAAAACTTTGACTGGTCCGATGAGTCCAGGCAGTTTTAGAAAATGTTAAGCAAAGTGGGCGGAGCCAAGATACATGGAGGGGCGTGGCCAGGTGTGGGATTAGAGGAGAAAGTAAAGGTGAGGACCCGCAGAAAATTTAATGACATTTCTTGTGACATATTTTCAAAAAAGTGACTAGAAACAAATCGAACATCTTTTTTTCAAAATTCAGTAAATCCAGCGACATTTTTTCAGGCGTGTGACTGGATGGTTTTAACCTGAATGTGTGGCTGGGTGATGTAGAACTGTTGGAACCAATAGGAAAATTCAACTGTAGTACCACCATTCAACTGAAAGAGGGCAGCACTGAGGCGTTTTAGGCCAAATATTACAGGATTAAAACACAATATTACACAAAAATGACTCAATTTGCACTAAAAAATAGAGATGGAACTGGTTTACAGTTCAGCTTCTCTTCTTGTCCTCTGATGGCCTCTAGTCCCACAGATCGCCGTCAGGCGGCCATCTTGTCGATATGAACCACTATGAAGCGATCAATGACTTTGTTTTGAGGTTTTGAAAACATGAGGAGCTCCAGATGAGGAACCAGTTTGAACTGGAGCCTCTCCAGTGTTCCCAGAACTGGGCCTTTCTGCAGGAAGTCCACACCGTCTGAAACAGGAAGTCCACACCGTCTGAAACAGGAAGTCCAGACGTTTTTCTGAGTTTTTAGGGGAACTGGTCCTGAGCTTTTTCTCTTCCAGGCGTTTTGACCTTCAGCGCTCGATCTGTTTCCTTCCCTTTGCAGAAGTGAGAGGAGGCACTTCCTGTTTCTAGGTATGAGGTCGTGACCTCTGGACCAGAACTGGTGATGCTCATCGACGCTGTGATTGATCAGACTGGTCTCACTGGTGGAGCTAATGGTTCTCACAGCTCATGGCTGCATGAGGGAATCTGTCCTTGCGTGACTTTGTCTGCTCCGATTGGCTGAGCCTTGCGCTCTGCTGCAGTTATGCAACACCTTGTCACAGGTGCATTGTGGGACACGACGAGGAGGTGACCGTGGTCGATTAGGGAGAAACCTGAGGTCGTTTAATCGCCGTCACCATGGCAACCAACCAGCTCAAACACACACACATCTGCAAAGAACGTTGTTATTGATGAATGTCCCACCCCGGCCTCCATTCTGTGATGTCACACACTGAAGGAATCTGATTGGCTGAGGATTGCATAACAGGAGCTGCATCCATCCATCAGGAGAGAGAGAAAAGAAAAGGGGGAGAAGAACGGAGCGAGGGATGGTTTCAGGAATTCCTAAAAGTCAAAGAATCGAGGATGAAGAGGAAAATGACGTTTGAAACGTCAGAGAGACAAGAAGGAGAAAATCCTGACATGAGGAACAAAACGAGCAATGAAAGGAAGGCAAAGGAGAGGGGGGGGGGCAGCTGAATAATCTGGGGCATCGGGAGCCACGTGGCCGTCTCCATGACAACCGTCTCCCTGAGAGAGGGCTGTGATTGGCTGAACATGTCCTGCACCGACACTGATCTACAAATAATCTGACTGAAAATATGAGACAGACGCAACTTTTCTGCTCAGAGAGAGAAAACTGGCTGATCTCTGGCGCCCCCTGGCGGACAGATTTTAAAGAACCAGTTTGATTTCTTCCAGGATAAAACAACCAACGAACCGCCTGCAGCTGCTAACGGGTCCAAAAGAACCGGAAATTAACCATGAAGCATCTGAACATAGACAACAGAAAACCTGCAACGTTTAATGTTAAGTAAAAAAAGTCATAATTTAATGTCTGTGCAGCTGGTGGCCAGATACTCAGTTTCATTTGCTTGAGTAACTTTTTTTAAGAATGTACTCCTACTGCTTTTAGAGGTATTTTTACTATGTTGTACTTTTAACTTTTACTTGATTATGAAATGTTTTTACTCTTACTTGAATAAAATTTCTGGATTTTCTTCCCACTGAATGAAAAACAAACATGTTTTAATCAAAAATCCACCAGACAGACTCAAACCTGCAGTTTCTGTTAAAGTTTCATAAGATTTTTATTGAAAGAAAATTATGTGAAAAAAATTCATTTTGCCTGATTTTGTTGTTTTTTGTTATTTATATGAATTATTGTTATTTTAGTCCTAGAGATACAAAAAATTTTACTTAACTTTACATTTTGGTCGCCTATTGGTGTAATTTTTAAATATTAAATAACTGATCATTTGATCAGCTGAGTAGACGGTTTACCAAATATATTTTTACTGGCATCATTTCTTGGACGGATATTTTTACCTTTACTCGTGTAAAAAAGTTGAAGTTGCTACTTTTACTGGAGCCTCCTCTGGGTCTGAGCTGCTGGGGTCGATCTTCTCTGGGGAATTATTATACAAAAATTACATTTTTCATAAGTTTTTTTTTCTCATTTGGGTTTTTAAAAACAAAACATCCAGCTGGTTTTTGATAATAAATACCCAGCAACCTCAGCAACTTTTCCATTTGGCCCCCAAATAGTATTTGCTTCTCCGTTTCAAACCCAGACTTGTTTTTTTCCACCTTTATTCACTATTCAATAATTATTGCGTTTAGCGTAAATGTGGCCACAAACCTGATTTTAGTCGGCCAGGAGTTTTGTGGTGGAAAATTTAATTATCAGATTTTTATGTTATATTACCTGATAATAAATTTCCCCACCACAATTCTCACTTTGGATTATGAATTATGTAATATTGTTTATTATTCATACATAAAATTGATTTCAAATGTATTTAAATGTCACCAGCTCGTAGGTTTTTGGCTCCACATTGTTTCCATTTCATGTTTTCTATGTCAGTTTGAGAAACAAAACATTTTGATGAATTTGACTGGCAACTAATCAGAAAGCTGAGGAAGAAAACATTTGAATTAATTACTTTAATGCACTGAAACGGTTTTCTTCTTTTTAAACTCGTTTTTGTTTCTGCTTTGTTCAGGTGAGACGATGCAGTTTCCTCTTCCTCCACAGCGGGGCGCTAGACGACCTTTTTCTGAAGCTTCAGAGCTTTTCAGTCGGTTCCTGCTGCAGCCTTCATGTGTCTGAGTTATGAATAATTATCATCTGTTATCAGGCTTCAAAATGAGTTTTTCTCCTTCTTCTGTGAAACTCACACAGCAGGAAAAACAGAAATACAAATAATTTCATTGAGTTTCCACAGCAGAAGGACTGTTAACATTGTTTTTACGTCACTTTTTCTTGTTTTCATGTTGGAATCAATGTTATTTTCTTTAAACCACAGGTAGAAACACCTGATGTGAAATACATCATCAGATAAATTTAAAACATCATTTTAAAATAATGAAGAAAGGAAAGACGTGATCTTTATTGAGGAATGAAGCACAAGGAGCAGAAGGAGCTGCAGCGACTCCCGTTTCTGTTTGGACTCATGGAAATGATTTAATGTGACGTTTCAGCAGCTCCAGCTAACAGCAGAAATGATTTAAAAACAGAGGAAGAATGCATCATGGAGGAAAAAAGCAGCAGCAACATTTCAACCTAAAATCCTTCCTGTAATTCTTCAGAGAATCCATTTTATTGGCCAGTCTGTCCACAAAACTGGAATTTGACTTTGGTTTCATTTTGCTCTCAATGTAGATAAATTATAAATATAAATATTAATTTAGTGGTAAATAAAAAAAGATTTTTTTGAGGACCTCAGTGGACATGACAGACCAAATGTTATGTAAAGATTTTCTGAAGTTTGTTGCTTTGTGGTAACTGGAGCCCAACAAGCACTCAGCGCCCCCTCTGGTAGCAAAGTGTAATTGACCCGTTTTTATTGGATGACGTCAAACTGAAAATGTTTGGCTTCTGTTGTAAGTTTACACAATCAAAATGTTATAGCAGCAATTTAGCTTATCTAGCAGTGGAGACAAAAATGGGAATTCATATTTCAAACTCATATTTTCACCATTTTATTTGTTAATATAAAATTAATTTTTTTAGACTAAATATGTAATCAGCAAGCTAAATATTTAGCTTACTAATTATGTATTTATGTAGTTCAAGGGTAAATATTTAGTTGGTTAGCTAAATGTTTATCTTTGAACTAGATAAATATTGAGTCATCAAACACTTTTTGTTGTTAACCAGCTAAATATTTATGTCTAAGTAAACATGTCATTAATGAGCTAAGTACTTAGCTAGCTCAGAGCTAAACAATTAGTTGGTTAATTAAATAGCTAAATATTTAGTTTGAAACTGTGGCACTTATAAATGTGTGAATAACATGGTGAAAAATGAACACTCTGTAAATAACCCAAATTATTGCTGTTACCTTTTCACTGTGTAACTTTACTAACGGTTCCTCGGACCGGACCCGTCGTCTGTCCGTCACTGGGAACCAGAGGCTCAACCAGGACAGATCATTTAAAATCCCGGCAGGAAGGACTGGATTCAAGCCTCGGATATTTGTTTCTGCTTTAGCACCGTCTGTATTTGGTTTCTGAACATTTTCACGTCTTTCTTGTTCAAGAGTAAAAAACCTCAAATCTTTATAAAAGTCAAATATTTGTATTTTGCTGCAGTATTTTTTTCTGAAGGCAGATCGTATCGATGGAGTTCTCCAGATCAGAGCGGGTCTGGGGTCAGGAGGTCACGTTGACCTGGACCTGGGCGGACGGAGCCTCCTGGTCAGCCGCCGCCGTCGGGACGTTGATGTTCGGGTCGTCGTCCACCTGGTAGCACTTCCCCAGGCTCTTGATGATGCTGAAGTTGTAGCAGGCTGTTTCCGCCAGGCTGTTCTCCAGGATCCAGCCCTCTGACTCCGAGTCCGGATCCCCGAGCCGGATGACGTTCTCCATGGCCGTCTGCAGGTACCGAACTCCAGTCAGAACCAGCAGCTGGCAGAGAAAAGCAGCGACGCTTTAGAGTGAAAAAGTCTCTGCTGTTGGGTTTAGGGCGCAGCGCAGGTTACCTCGAAGAGCCAGATGAGCAGCACGGTGAGGCCGATGGACTGCATGGTGCCGGTGTAGTGGTCCAGCAGGGCCTGCTGGCAGCCTCGCCTCCACAGGTTCAGCTGCTGGCTCTGCTCGTCGTAGTGCGCATGCGCTCCGGGGTTGCTCAGGTTGTGCTGGATGCAGGGGCGGGACGACAGGGTGCTGCAGCAGCTGAAGGGAACGCTGTCCATCAGGTACTTCCCCTCCACGTTACTGCGCACACGGCTGCAGAAAACACAGAAGCATTTCTCCTCCAGTTCACAGTAGCATCACTCCATTCAGTCGTTTTGACCGTCTGGGGCAGAAGAATAAACATTTTCACTGTTTATCTGTTGTTTCTAACTAAAGGAAACAACTTAAAACCAGAACCAGGGGATAACTAACCAGTTAGCAGCTGACAGAAACCAGCCCATTGCTCTAAGCTTTACTGGACCTTCGACTGTGGAGAGACGATGGCTTGTTGGAGGCGTTGACTCTGCTGAAGTTTGAAACGATTCGGTCTGATTTTACCCAACCGCTAATGTTTGGCTGTGACTTCAGCAATCTACGCCATGAAGCTAGATCTGAAATTGCGTTTGCATGAACAACAATCCCCACTGTGAAGAGAGAAATGCTGAACTGAACGACATCTTGAAAGCGCTGAAGTTTTACTCTTAGTCTGATTTTAATTGGTCAGCATCTGGTCGCGTGATGAACACAGACTGAGTGACTTTGTTCACTTTCTGTGCTGCCACTGCATAGACTATAGTTCTCCACATCATCGTTCACAACTCCGTCTTCTGTTTGCTGATTGAGCTCAAAGAGAGAAATCCCAGACTGGAACTGTGTAGGAAGTCAACGACCCGGCTAGTGTTGGTGTTTGAACCATCAAATCTCACATTTTTAGCTTTTCACCGATGGTTGAGATCCCTACACTCCACAAACACGTGGCTTCCACTCTGGTGAATCCAGTTTGTTTATAAAAATAATTTGACTGATGGACAGAAAACTAAGATCTACCATATAAAGACTTCATCTCAAAACCATCTCCGAATGATACAGAGCCACAAACTTTGGATTCAAAAAGCCATTGCCTTAAAAAGCAACTAAACAATTTGAAAGAACCATCAGTTTTAAGATGCCTGACTAAAAATGACCAAAATGTCAACAGTCAAGAAGAATTACTGAGAGACCTTCAGAAAGCCTGGACAAGGTCTTACAGAGGTAAGATCAAGACCTCTCACCGTGTGTTTGCATAAGTCCAGACGGTACCTGATCATTTGACTGCAGTACAGACGGGTTATTCTGAGATCTAAACCTGACATGAACCCTCCTGATTAATCCTTTGACCTCAGTATCTTATCTGCAGTGGACCGGTGACCTCAGTCTGAGAATCGGCTGTTCTCCGTCTTTAAAACAGCCTCGCTAAAACTTTCTCTGCAGACAAATTTCCACAACAGTTCAGCAAACGTCTCCGTCATGGATAAAACTCTCCTGTGGAGAAATGCATGTCTGTCACGGAAAATCCTGAAACGTAGAATCGACTCAGACTCATTTAAACCGATTCATTTTTAAGCACCAATTCTCAAAGACAAGCTTTTTTAGTATGTGACTTCTCACATTTAGTGTTATTGAAAGAGAATGTCATAAATCATTACTGAAGGCAACAGTAGAGGAAACAATAGCATGAGTGTTATGTGTAACATCTCTAGACATAACAACCCAGTGAATACCTAACAGCGTTTTACTGGTAATTTACTGCTGTCCACCTCCATCCATCCATTGTCTTATTCAACATGTGGTCACATGGCGTAGCAGGTGCAGGAGGAAAACCCAGACATCTTTTCAGAAACACTCTCCAGGTCATGCTGAGGAACTCCCAGGCATTCCCAGGGATTCCCAGGCATTCCCAGGGATTCCCAGGCATTCCCAGGGATTCCCAGGCATTCCCAGGGATTCCCAGCAGGCATTTGTAATCCCTGCAAATGGTTCTGGGTCTCCCACCATTGGGACATACCCACAACCTGCTCATCATACATGTTACCATATTCAGATGTTCAAAGCTGAACTCAGAGGTTCCTCCGTCTTTATTCTACCTTGAGACTTGAATTCATCTGACCTTTGGTGTGTTTATGATCTTATTTTTCAGTCATCATTCTTATCTGACGACCATAGACGAAACGGCAAATCCAAATTGCTCTGCAAACAAGGCCTCGTCTCTCATATCCATCTCCTGCTCTCTCTTACCATCACTTGGGAATCAGGATGCTGATCCACAAACATCTGTCCAATCACACAACGCTTTACATAAGGCTGGTCTTCCAGCTCAGTCTAAGGGATTCCTGGGCCAATTTTTGTCACCCAACTGTGTCAATGAGAGCTGATTTTGACACTTTGGATGAAGTATGAGAGAGCCTTTGAAGGAGCTGAACCACTCCAAGCACCACTAAGCACCACAGCTTGTCAACCAACTTAGACACAAGGCATTGTGAGTGCCTTGAAAATGCCAGGAACAACCCAGTGATCCCAGGAGTTCATTTCTGGTGGGACTTTCCTGGAAAACCTCCACAGGGAGATCTTCAGGACGCATCGTGACCTGAACTACCTCAACTGAGCAACACCTCCAATCCAAGAACCCAGAGTCTGACGGAGCTCCCCATCCTTGCTCTTTCAGGAGTGGTTCATATCTCCATCATCAGACACAATGGACCATGTCTGTCAAGTTGGACACAAGAGATTTTTGGGGCTTTTAGACGTCTTGGAGATGCCAGGACAATGGATTGTAACTCTTTAAGCAAGACTTGGCACCACTTCATACTCTGCAAAAAGATTTCTTCAGAGATCTTTAAGAATCCCTCACCAGGGATGCATGGAGTCTTAACGGCTGGAATCCTCCATGTTTTAGTTCTCTCTGGTTCACCACCCTGGTAGTTACTATCTTCTCTGCATGTCAATGTTCTGCAGACCTGCTAGCGACCGATTGGTTCAGGTGTGTTGAACCAGGGAGAGAACTAAAACTTGAAGGATACCCTGCTCTACACCGCCACAGCTGAGTTAAAACGGGAAATTACAGAACTTTAAAAGTCTTTCAGTAGCTCTGATTAAACTTACTCCACCACAGCGCTGTTGGTCATGTCAAGGTAGCGACTGCTGATCCACTGAATCTGGAACCAGTCCCGGTAGTCGGTGTTCCCGCAGCACTGGAACTGGATCTGCAGCAGATCCAGGGTTTTCTTCAGGTAGCAGCGGCCAGGTGTGTCCGTGTCTTTGTAAAAACGCATTGTGTTCCTCAGGCCCAGGTACAGGGCCTCCTCCAGCTGACTCCGAATACTGTAGCACATGAGCGCCCCCGCCAGGACGCAGGCAGTGAAGAAGAAGGTGCAAACTATGTAGGGCATCATCACCAGCTTCCAGCGCAGGAACTTGTTAGTGTCAGCGCAGTCCAGGCAGATCTTACTGCCGAGGTAGTTGATGCCGCAGGCTGCTAGTCCTGTGGTGATGAGCATGTGTGGCACGTAGAGAATCCCCTGCTCTGACATCACTTCCTGCCATTTCTGTATCTCTATTTTGAGAAACAAGCCCAGTCCAAACAGAATGGCTCCAGTCACCACGGAGATCCAGTTGAGCAGCCAGAGGACTTCAGCTAGCTTCTCCCTTTCAGTCTTGGTGAAGGTGATCTTTCCGACTGCCATGTCGGCCCTCTGCTTCAGAGGGACTTACGTCCAGGAGGAACCGAACATGGTCAGCTCCAGGAGAGCCTCAAGGCTGCAGAACCAAAACCACCAGCTGGTGTTTGACCATGAACATCTCCAGGGTCTCAAACATGACAACTGCTTCTTGAACAAAGTTCCTAAATATCTTTTGCCAGTGGTGGGCAATGCTAGCTAAACAGTTAATAGCGCTAACCTTTAGTTCCGCTAATGCTAAAGCGCTAACTTCAATTCAAATTATATCTGCCCCTGAAAGAGTGCAACTCTTCAGCACCAATTTAATTTTGACATTATAAATTTACATGTTCAATAATGCTGTTATATATTGTATTTATGTTTATTTCTTGTTCTCAACAGTCTGTTTATTATTTCTTGTTTGAAATAAAATTATTTGGAAAAAAGAGGAAATGGAACTAAATAGCCTTAATGCGTTTCAAAATAAGAGCATGAATTTAAATGGCTAACTATCTTATTATTCAGAGTTGATAATAAACCTTAAACACCGATGTCAAGCTTTATTTAACTGAAAGTTTACTAAACACCAAGTTACCTAGCATGTTGGAATTTAAATTAGGGGAAGCTAAGTGTGCTAAATGTTTTCAAAGTTAGCCAACGCTAACATGCTAAAGTGCTAAAATTAGCTCTGCAATTAGCAAATGAATGAACCCACCACTGGGTTCTGATCTGTTAATTATCTTAGATTTTCTCCAAATTTCTCATTCCAACAGAATAAGGCTTTCAGCTCAAAACACTTTAAGGCTGAAAACTTTTCGTACATCACAAACAATATTTCTAAAAAGTAGGTCAGCAGTGCTTTGTGAAGGTGAAGGCAGCAGTAAAATACAGATGATTATGTTTCACCTACATACAATTCAAACAGTAAACCGTTCCAGGATAGAGAGCAACTTGCTTTCTCTTGGATTTGGACGGAAACACTCGACTCTTCAGCACAGCGAATGACTTCAACCCACAGAACTGCTGTGAGATTAACCGATCAGCACCCGGCCGGTGCTTCTGGTCCACAAGGGTCCAGCTGTCAGAGGTCCAGTCGGTGTAGCCTTTGTCTGAGTGAATGCTCCAAGATGGAGGAGGAAGAGGAGCAGCCGAAGCTGCCAGCAGGGTGTCATAAGGAGCTTAATGAAGTATTTTAGGTTCTCCACAACTCCAAAGACAGCAAGCACATTGGAACTGCAGACAAAGAACAGGGTCAAAGTTTCACTTCTGGAACATTTTCATTACAACGCCGACGGGTTTCTGTCCTAATCAGAGACCCGTCTGATTAGGACGGGTCTCTGGTCATTTCATGTACAAAATGAGAGACACAAACAGTGAAACATTCTAACTAATGTGAAATACAGGAGTCTACTGCATCAAAAAACAGCAACAGGAAACAGAAACGTTTAAATCTGACCTGAAGCGGGTCTCTTCCCCAGGAGGAGCCGTTTTTAATCGCTGTGCTCTGCGTTCACACCAGACGGCCGTTACCCCCTGGAAAAGTTCGATCTGCCGCAGTTTGAGCCATGAAGCAAACGCTGCGTTTCTGGAAGGCCGGGTTAACTTCCCCTGCTGCACGTGTAATCTGCTTACTGCTAATCAGGCTTGTTGTAAGCTGCAAAATCTCCCACCATCAGTTCGATTGTTAGCAGGAAGCTGAATTAAGTGAATCCACTCATCTTGCATTCAGTCATAAAGTGCATCTGTAATGCTGGACCTGCCTGCCAGTGTCAGAAGTACAGAACGATGCCCATTTCGTGCAGCTCATCTCAGGACTAAAATTAAAGATATCTTTGTTTTTACTTGTTTCTGGCAGTAAAAATTAAAGGTTACCATTTCCAAACCTAAAAACAGACAGTAGAAGATAAGAAGGACAGTAGTAATGAAATCAGGTTTTCAAAAAAGAAAGAAGGAGAAGAAGGACAAAAGAAGGTGTTAATTTGTAACTCAATACTTCGAGAGAGGTAGGTATACTAAATGTGTGATTATGAACCTGTTAGCTTAGCTAGCTTAGCTACAGACTAGTGTTAGCCTGCATTTCACCAGCATTTAATAAGTGAAGTGACATATTTAGAGAGATTTTCATATATTTAGCTTGTGTCTGTACCTTTTAACAAACTTAGCACAAGTTGAAGTCAGCAGCTCCATTTTTCTGTCCCTATGAAAAATATGAGCAACAGTGTTCAGTGGCATGCTAGGCTAGTTAGCATGAGGGCAGGGCGTCTGCTTGGATTTCTGTTTGTAGACTGTTGTAGCTACAATTCATAAGTAGTAAATATTGTGTAGGTATCTTCATATGTTTTAAATTTATGTCTGAGCAAAAGTCAGCTTGAAATATTTAACATTGTCATTATTTACGGTGCTTTGTGCACGTTTACAGTGTAATTCAGCTGAAACTCGGATAAACTAACATCTCCAGAACAGACACACAACATATCAGCATCACCACTTTTCATTTTATTCACCTTAAACCAACAAGATTTACAGGATCAGATGTCTGGTATGGATTCTGCCTGTTCCTCTGTCTCTCCTTCTGCTTACACACACACTGCAGCTGACATAACCATGTTTATGTACGACTGCCAGCAGTCACATGTAAATAGACTGAACCTGATTAACTGAACCTGATTGGACTGAACCTGATTGGACTGAACCTGATTAACTGAACCTGATTAACTGAACCTGATTAGCTGAACCTGATTAACTGAACCTGATTGGACTGAACCTGATTGGACTGAACCTGATTAACTGAACCTGATTAACTGAACCTGATTAACTGAACCTGATTGGACTGAACCTGATTAGCTGAACCTGATTAACTGAACCTGATTAACTGAACCTGATTAGCTGAACCTGATTAACTGAACCTGATTAACTGAACCTGATTGGACTGAACCTGATTGGACTGAACCTGATTAGCTGAACCTGATTAACTGAACCTGATTAACTGAACCTGATTAGCTGAACCTGATTAACTGAACCTGATTAACTGAACCTGATTAACTGAACCTGATTAACTGAACCTGATTGGACTGAACCTGATTAGCTGAACCTGATTAACTGAACCTGATTAACTGAACCTGATTGGACTGAACCTGATTAGCTGAACCTGATTAGCTGAACCTGATTAACTGAACCTGATTAACTGAACCTGATTAACTGAACCTGATTGGACTGAACCTGATTAACTGAACCTGATTAGCTGAACCTGATTAACTGAACCTGATTGGACTGAACCTGATTGGACTGAACCTGATTAGCTGAACCTGATTAACTGAACCTGATTAACTGAACCTGATTAGCTGAACCTGATTAACTGAACCTGATTGGACTGAACCTGATTAACTGAACCTGATTAATTTCCCTTTAGGGAGCCAACAGGCAGCAGAGGAGAATAAAAGCTGAACTCTCCAGTCCTTCTCTCTCCTGGTTCCGTCCATCAGGAGCCCAGTGGACCGGCGCTGGACGGTGAATGTAACTCTGGTTCTGATCCATTTCTATGACATGCATGGCTTCTAACATTTGATCATTTTTCGGCATTATTTCTCAAGGTAATTTACACTTGGGTTTTGGTCTGGTTCTGGTCAGGTTCTGGTCAGGTTCTGGTCAGGTTCTGGTCAGGTTCTGTTCGGGTTCTGGTCAGGTTCTGTTCGGGTTCTGGTCAGGAACTCCAACACGTCCAAAACCCTTCCAGTCATTTTCGATTTAGGAACATAATAAATCCATACAACCAGTAGAGCATAAAAATCTGGACAAACAACTAAATCACACAAATTCAGACATAAAGCACAAAATTCATAAAGTTTATTGAAATAAACAAATCCTGTCTGAATCCATAAAAACACCAACAGTTTTTCTGCTGAGCTTCATTTTTATTAGTGAGATAAACTGAAAAGGTTTGAAAGTCATTTGAGCCGATTGACAAATATTAACTTCAAACAAGGTTTTAAAAACGATTGAAGAGAACGTTTTATTTTAACAACCCCTCACCTGAACAAATTTAGCTTCTTTAGTAAGAAAACTCCACATAACACCAGAGTTGTTCTTTTGTTTGTTTTGGTAAATCATAAATGAAAGAAAACAAAAAGACCTTCGGCTCTGGCAGCAAACGTCTTATTTCAGTCAGCTACACCTCGAACAGAGACACGGAGGAGTCGTAGGACCAGTACCCGAACCCAAACCCGAAGGCCGGGAACACCGGCGCCGTGAAGCTGGTCTGGAAGGTGTGGAGGTGGTAGAATTCATCAGAGGCGACGGCGTAGAACGACATGATGCCGGCAGGGACGTCTACATAAACTCCTACTCTGCAGGACATGAGGGACGCGTACGGCATGGTGTAAACCGTTTCCTTCTTGTTGTGCCAGAAGGAGTACTGCCTTTCGGTGCAGACCAGGCTCCAGCACTGGTCGTTCCAGCCCAGCCTGCAGTCGGCCGTGGGCCCCTTCCTGCTGATTCGCTTGTAGCTCACGGCGATGACCACGGGTCCCTCCCTCTTCACCTCCCAGTAGCTGCGGCCAGTCAGCGGGTTTCTGCAGAGCACCTGCCAGCAGCAGTAGTCGAAGCGCTCTGGGTGATCAGGGTACGGCTGCTCCTCCCTCACCACAGTCACCTTCCTGTTGTCATCTGACAGCTGCAGGTTCCTGTGAGCCGTGTTCGGGTCAAATTCAATCACACAAGCATCTAAAAAACAAGCAGCCAAACATTATTCATCATCATTATTGCTTCTTAAGTTCATGTAAACCATGTACAATATTTATTTTGTGGTTCATGAAAGACCCTCAAAGCAGCAAAGAGTTTCTTCCAACAGGCCAAATTCATCTTACACTTCTTTAAGCCCGACTTCATCCTCTGTTCTCCACAGTTTTCCACTCTGCAGGAATCAACACACATCAGTTTAATGGCTTAAATTCATAAAGCAAAGACTTTAAAATAATGTCAAACAGTTATTCCCAGTTTCATACTTGAGAGTTTCTAGTCTGCACATTTTATGCTTCACGCCGCTGGACAGCAGACTGACTCCTGTGTGTCCAGGATTGTTGTAGCTCAGGTCCAGCTCTCTCAAATGTGACGGATTTACGTTCAGCGCAGTGACCAGATAATGGCAGCCTTCCTCTGTGACCTGGCAGCCAGAGATCCTAAACACAACATGCTCTGTGTTCATTTTAAATATATTCAAGTGTAAAAGTGACATTTAACTGGCCGTAGATCAGGCTGCTGAGGCCGACCTGAGAGTTTCCAGTTTGCACTGAGGATTCTCCAGACCCCCAGACAAACTCTGCAATCCTGAATCCATCAGATCGTTGTTGCTCACATCCAGCTCCCTCAGGCTGCACTGGGAGCTGATGATTGCAGCCAGAGTGTCACAACCTTTCCATGTCAACTTGCAGCCGCTCAGCCTGAATAAGAGAACCAGTCACATATATCATGAGAAAGCAACAGTACCTCTAAGGAAGGTATTGTTAGAGGCAATGTAAGAAATCATTTGAAACAGAATGGTACTAGGCTGAACAGCTCCTAGTACATTTGGAAGATTTTCCTCAGAGACAAACTGCTACATCAATGTCTCAGCCAGCAGATAACCAGGTGGCTGGACACTGCATGCTGCGTAACCCCTACAGATGGTCTTATCACAGATTCCACAGGTCAATCTACCATTGCTGCCAGTCAGATTGCTTGCATGCTATGCCCTGCTAGGTCCCACTGGATGGCTCCAACAAACAGGGAGGAGCCATGATGTATCTGCAAATGGAGACGAATCTGGCCATGGTGGAGAGGGAAAGAACTGGTTAAAGCCACGTCAATGGAGAAAGGGCTGTAGAGGAGAACCCTGGACCCCTTACTGTGACTGTTGCTACGTTGGCATGCAGTTATTGCTGTCGAAACAAATACTTTATTCATGAAATAACCAGTTCAGGAAGACAGCTTTATCCTAACCTGAGAGTTTCAAGTGAACAGTTTGTGCTCTCCAGTCCAACAGCCAGTTGGCCGACTCCTGCATCTCCCAGGTTGTTGTAGCTCAGGTCGAGCTCTTTCAGGATGGAGTCCTGGGAGCTGAGAACTGAAGACAGAACTTCGATACCTTTCTGTGACAGGTCACATGCACTCAGACTGAAAAGGAAGGAAGACAGAAATACGGTTCTTAAGTATTAAATGTTATTTTAAACAGTTGGTTAAAGAAAATATAGAGATTTGTCTCGTACCAAACCCTCTTTGCAATTCTGACCACTGGAAGCAATCGCATAAAAGCCTCCTCTGAAGACGAGTACGTTTTCAGGTCAAACATGTCCATTTCTTTTTCGGCCAGTAAGATGAAGACCAAGGCAGACCACTGGGCAGAGGACAAGTTATCCACAGTAAGACGTCCTGAACTCATGAACTTTTGGATCTCCTCCACCAGAGAATTGTCATTAAGTTCATTCAGACAGTAAAGCAGATTGATGCTCTGTTCTGTAGGCAGCTCAGCATCAAGCTTGTCCTTGATGTACTTGATTGCCTCCTGGATGACCTGGGTGTTGTTTTCAGTTTCTTTGACCAGACCTTTTAACAAACTCTGGCTGGACGGCACCAAAAGACCCAGGAGGAAGCGCAGAAACATGTCCAGGTCTCCTTTTGGACTTTGCAAGGCTTTGTCAACAGCAGTGTTGTAGGGATTGGATTTGCGTCTTGCTAGCATAACAATCCAACTTGACTGGACTTCTTCGAGCACATTGACCTGTGAGGTCATGAAAGTGAGATGAACGTACAGAGCAGCGAGGAACTCCTGAACGCTCAGATGGGTGAAGCAGAACACCGTGGCCTGGTCCTGCTCGCCTTCTTCCTTGAAGATCTCAGGAAACATTCCAGTGAAAACTGACACCGATTTAATATTGATACCAGATGCTCTAAGGTCTGATTGGTCGAATACAAGGTTGCCTTTTTGCAACTGCTCAAAAGCCAGTTTTCCTAAAGTTAGAATCTTTTCCTTGCATGACGGATTCCACTGTGTCTCTGCCTCTGTTACGGCCTTCTGTCTGAACTGGACCAGCAAGAATCTGATGTAGAGCTCAGCCAGAGTCTTCGGGAGTTCTTCTTCTTCTCTGTTCTTCAGCAGGTCTTCTAGGACTGTGGCAGTGATCCAACAGCAAACTGGCATGTGGCACAAGGTCTTCAGGCTTTGGGATGCGTTGATGTAAGGCATGATTTTGCTGACCAGTTTGTCATCTTTATATTTCTTCCTGAAGTACTGCAGTTTCTGAGCATGATCGAACCCTGTAACTTCAGTCACCAGGTCAACATGTTTGGCAGGGATCTGGCTGGCAGCGGAAGGACGTGTGGTTATCCAGATGTTTGCAGAGGGAAGCAGAGTTCCTTGGATGATGCTTGTCAGCAGCACGTCCACTGGAGCAGACTCTTTAGGGTCAGTGACTTTCTTGTTACTAATGAAGTCCAGTGGAAGTCGACTCTCATCCAGACCATCAAGGATGACAATGACCCGGAACTCCTTAGAGTTGGAGATATCGACCTCTCTGGTTTCAGGAAAGAACTGTTGAATAAGCTCAACCAACTTGAACTTTTTGTCTTTCACAGCATTCAGCTCTCTGAAGCTGAGTGGAAATGTGAAGTGGAAGTCTTGGTTGGCTTTGTCTTCAGCCCAGTTTTGTGTAAATTTCTGCGTTAGGACCGTTTTCCCAATGCCGGCCATTCCAGTTGTCATCACCATTTTGATTGGTTTACCTGTTCTACAGTGGCTTTTAAATATATCATCATATCTGATGGTTTTTTCTGGTTTGGCTGTTTTCCTGGATGCGGATTCAATCTGCCTGATCTCATGTTCTGTGCTGAATTCTTCGGTTTCTTTTATTGTCAAGTTCATTTCTATAAAGATTTCCTCTTGACCTTTTGATTTTCCGCCCTTTTTGGGTTTTTCCACTGAACCTTGCAGCTTTTTCAAAAGCCTGGACTTGAGATTTTGCTGGCAGTCAGCAAAACCCTCTGAAGGAAACAATGATGGACAAAATCAATGAGATTATGTTTTGTTAAACGAGAAGGCTACTAAAATAAACTTCAGCATCTGTGTAAGTCCTAAACCACATCCAGTATTTACATTTTGAATGTCCTGTGATGGATCTTTCATGACCAGAAGTAGTTAATCCACATACCTGACATTGGTTCCCCATTTTGGCCGGCCAGAACCTGAACAAGGTCGTTACGCTCAAGCTTCCTTAAAACCTTTTTGGTCACCTCCAGAGTACTTTCACAGTAGGTCTGTATCATCTGATCCACTGTGTCAGTCCGGTCTGCTTTATCTATTCGACTCTTTGGGATGATTGGGAAGTCTCCCAAAACCTCCGACTTTTGCAGATACCATTTAAACTCTTTCAGCTCAGTATCTCCAAGATCTTTGAGCGCTCGCAGAACCAGCTCCTCAGACGCTGGGACAGCACCCTGCTTTGCCTGTGAATGAGGGTTAAAATGGGATACTGTTGCAAATCATACTAATGGCAATGATTATAGCTGTATTTCTAAACTTTTAAATGTTCCAGTGCTGTTGGAGTCTTATTCTGTCTAAAGAACCTGATTTTACAAAATTAGGTTCCTGAAATTAGTACCAGTATCATTAGTATAATTGGTATCTGTTATTTTATACTGCTATCATGTTAGAAATAAATACATGAATAAATAAAAGTTATTTCAACAAAGGTTCTGCCAGAGAAGTCAAAAGAACGATCAAAGTTGTAGAACATCTGATGGGAAGAGTTTCAGAAACGCTGCAGTTTTTCCCATGAAAACAATAATCAACACACTTGGATGTAACGACTTCTATTTACACTCACTGCACAAGACTCCACTGCTGAAGAAAACAGCATGTTAAAACTTGTTACAGCTAAATATTTTTACAAGCTTTTTTACACAGTCTTGGATCCTTTAATAACTGCTTACAATTATTGCATATCTATCTTCTCTTTGTTTTAACTTCGATTAATGTTCTAAGTTAAATGTTTCAGCCTTAAAATATGAACTGTATTTGCAACATCAATGACTTTCTCAGTAACACTTCGTTGCAATGACTAAGCATTCCTGTTATAAAACAGCTATCAGTTATGCATGAGAACATCAGTCATCAAATCAAAGCAAAAGTGAATTCCATCCTTCTGTGCCCGACTCACATAACAAGTTGCTTGCCTGCTTTTTTTATGCGAGTTCAATGTAACCGTTCCAAACACACAGCAGTGGAGCAATAAGGCTGATCATCTCCGATAATTACTGCATGGAGCTTCAGGCTTTAGCTTTTTATGAGAAACAGCCATCTTGTACATCGAGTTAGCTTCTTTACAACCAGGTAGGATGATGTGAAAAAATTTAATCTGTTCACAATTATTGGCACCAAGCAAAGAAAAAACATCTAGAGAGATTGCTGACATTTAGACACACGACTTGTTGCTGAAGCACCTTTCCTTTGAACAAAAAAAAGGCCTTTCTGAAATCATTTTGTTTGTTAAAAGCTTATATTACCAGTGCCTTAATTGCACCCAAAACACCCAGATCCATTTTGAGTTTATGTAATCTGTTCTGATTTTATAATCCCACAGAAAGAAAGAAAACATCCTTCACCCAAAGAATAACAGGAGTTTTATCAACAAATGTCTTTTTTTGCTCACTGAACTCTGATTGTTTGCTTAGAAACCACAAATCTTTCCAAATATCTTCTGCAATCTTTTCATTGTTGTAGTTTAAAGTCAGATCCGACGTGTTAAATATGGATTGATGGCATAAATAATTGGTCCAGGTGAGACGGTCTTACCTTCCTCATCATCCCTGAGCTGCAGAACAAACACCGACACCAAAACCCCAGAGCTTCTGCTGCTGGTTCATCTGTCACTGCCGACTCATATCCTCAGCATGATGACCTCGTCGCCATGGCAACGGGAGGGGCGGAGCTTCAGGACACCTCATAAAATCTTTTTAAAACGTTTGATCAAACGAACTGATGTCAGAAACAGGATAACAGGGTTTTATCGTCTTTACAGTGAAGTTATTTATTGTGTTGAACATGGATCTGATGAACCTCTAATGGGATTTCAGTTCTTATTTTATGTGAAATGTTTCCATGTTTTCATCTTCTGAGACTGATTCTCTCTGTAATTCATTAATCTGAACAGTTGAGTCTCTCTGTTGCCTGAAAGACGTCGTTGTTACGACTGGCTCAAGGTCATAACAAAACGGGAAACCATGCAGGGTTAAAGTGCAAACAAATTTATATTTATTACCAAAAACAACAATGGATTGTGGATATCAGTATCAGTGGTGTAATGCAGATGCTTGGATGTGTTGTATGAGTGCATATGGAAGTGTTGAAGTGCAAAAACAAACGCAAATGTGCAAAAAGGGAGGAGAGCTGAGGCCTGGAAACAAACACCACAAGCGTCAAGTGGAGGCTGAAGGCGACACAGAAGACGGAGACAGTCGGGTTCAAGTTCTCTGCTCTCCACATCAATGGATCTGTAATGGATCTTTGTGCTCCTCCACCTGCAGCGGGGAGGAGCACAAAGCCAGACAAAGCAACACCTGCGGCCCAGCGCCAAGGCCCAGGGCCCAGGGCCGTAACGGCCGTCTTCTCCTTCCTGCAGAGCCTGGAATCAGAGCCAGATTTCTGAGGAACTTGGTTCATCCTTCAGCTCAGACCAGTTACAGATTATTAACCGTCTGCTGGCAGGAAAACCTGACGAGAATTTTTCATTTTCACTCTGGTTTTCCACCACCATCAAAAACATTTCAACCACAAACAATTAACCCTTTGTTTGAAGGTAAATATTTAGTTAACAAACTAAATATTTACCTTCAAACTAAATACTTAAATTAAACTTAAATATTTAGACTAAATATTTACTTAGCAAACTAAATATCTAGTTATGAAGCTAAATATTTAGTTTGATACTTCTTAGTTCCCCGTATAGAAATGGCACAGATCAGATTTTTGGGGGTGAAAACGTCGGTTTGCGTCGCATTCGCACAGTTTGAACTGAATCAGTGGAGCCAACGAAGGATTAACAGTTTGAGGTTGAAATGTTTCTGATTGTAGTGGAATGTGCTGTTGGAATGAGAACCAGAGTGAAAATGAAAACCTGTCATCAGGTTTTTCTGCCAGCAGTTGCTAAATTATCTGTAACTGAAGTTCCTCAGAAACCTGGCTGTGGTTCCAGGCTCTGCAGACAGAAGATGAACTTCAGTTCCTCCTCCACGTTCAACACAAACTTAATGAAAAAACTTCACTGTAAAATCAACTAAACCCAGATTGCTGTTTCTGACGTGACTTACTTTGATCAAACTTTTTAGAAACATTTTATGAGGCTTCCTGAAGCTCCGCCCCTCCCGTTGCCATGGCAACTAATACATAGTTAAACTAAGTATTTAGCTTTTTAATGAAATATTTGGTTTGAAACTGTGACATTTATAAATGAATTAATAAGTCGGTGAAAAAATGACTGACATAAAAGCTCCTGTTTTTTCTTTTAGACTAAATAAACCAAATTATTGCTGTTAGTTTTCAACTTTAATCGGCTCTTCGTGGTTAACGACCTTCCAGAACCGTCCCAGGTAAATGATGGGCGAAAAAATGTTGAGATTTGAAAAGCTTGTTGTATGACAGCAGTATATTTATATTTCAGTAATAAAAGCACGTTGCCATGGAAACACGGTGACACAAACAGGAATTATTTTACAGTAGCGGTTTCATACTGACTGATGCGTCACGCTGCCTGAAATCAGTCCGACTGATTCTGCTCAGCCAGTTTGCTCAAACATTTGTTTGATTTTCAGACAGTTCTGATGAATATTTACTGATTTTATCTGTTACCAGGAAAAATCTGCTGGACTTCAGCAGTGATAGCATCGATGTTTCTATTTCATTTCATGGTGATAAACAATGAAAGATGAGGGTTTCTCTGGAAATCTCAAAAAACAGTTTTTAACTATAGATAGATAGATAGATAGATAGATAGATAGATAGATAGATAGATAGATAGATCTGTCTATTGCCTATCTATAGGCAAACATATTATCATATGATAATATTGATTGATAGATCGATCGATATATCAATAGATAGATAGTTAACCTCAACCGTCTTGACTTACTTTCCAGCAGGAAAACCACCCAGTGCGTACAGCCAGAGGTATTATGGGATGGTTTAGTCCAAGTCCAGACATTGACCAACTGACATTCTGTGGAAGACTTGATGTTCTCCATCCAGACTGGCTGAACTGGAGATGGAGGAAACCCGTCAGCCAGAGGCGGTTCTGAGACAGGGGCTAAATACACTCCACACTTTTCAGATCTTTACTTTTGAAGCCGCAGGTCAGATTGAGGTTCTGGACTGTGAAAATGTTCAGAAGGACTTTGATTGATTTAAATGAGACATCAAACATAAATAAACATTTCTTTAAGCCGTGAAGATACGCAGCCTCCACCTGCGGCTCAGAGATCGAAGCGCGTGTTTGTGACGCCATCACGTGTCTGAAGTTCTGCAGAAATGAGACCGGCGTAGCGGTCCGACCGGTTCCGGCTCCTCAGGAATGAAGTCCGGGAACCGTTCCCCACTGATCCGGAATCATCAGGAACGGAAACGGGCTGCAGGATTCACCTGAGCCTCAGGGTGTGACGGGTAGGAGAGCTGCTTCTTGATCCGGACCAGAACCGGCCAGAATCACGGTCAGAACCGGCAGCTACTTCAGCGGTTTGCTGCCGCCACACCGAGCTACCAGCTCCCTCTAGTGGCCACTGGCGGTAAAACAACTAATATGACAAATTACTCTTAAAATACAGTAAAACAGGAAAATTACAAAATGTCTTGACATTATATTTGTAATAAATCTTCCTATCGAACCATATTGTAGAATATTTTGAATCAGTCAAATTAAATCTTAAATACACAAATATGAGTCACCAACATGATCAGATTCACGACTAAAATCAAATTTAATCTGAATCTTTTCTCTTTTTTGCTCGTATGCAACAATTGTGTTTTTTTTCTATTAAATAAATGTGTGTTTTGTCCATATTGTTAGAATTTGAGGTCAAATAAAAGATGCAAAGTCACAAAATTAAGACCCACAGCATAACTGTAGTTACAAATTAATTTATAATTTATTAATTTAAATTAATAACTTTTACATTTTTATGTCTAATTTTTATGCTTCAGAAAACCTGAGATTTTCTTTTCTGTTATGTTGACTATTTTATTTATTTGTATATATATTTTTTATATTTCTACATTTTTAAAAAACTTATTTTTACATTTAATAAATATGTTTTTACTTTCCAAATCTTAACAAACCCTTTCAAATATAAATAACTGCAAAAACGTTTTTTACTGCATAAAATATTTTCTTGAAATGAAGAAACTGACTTTATAAAATATAATTTTTTTAAATTGACTTTGTTAATAAATTAACTAACACCAGAAATGTTTATTGAAGGATTAAAATCTAAAAAATCTGCAAGATTTTAAATAAAATGTTAATCAAAAACACTTCATTAAATAGGTACAGATAAAATTGTGCAACTAATCTTGTAATTTAATTCGATGTGATTATTTGTCCTGATTCGTTTCATCCACTAAATCTGAAAACAAGTGAAGCTCCTTGTTTACTTAATTGTTCAGATGATGTCACATGATGATGTCAGTGTGTGTGTGTGTGTGTGGGGGGGGGGGGGGGTGTGTGGGGGTGTGTGTGTGTGTGTGTGTGTGTACCAGTCTCTCTCAGCTCTTGTCAATCACCACATGACGTCATGTATCTGGAGCGTTTCCGGTGCAGGAGGGCGGGGCATGCGTGTTCTTTTGGGAGAGACGCACAGATCTGTAACGTCCTCGTTCAACAGCATAGACCAACTTCCGCGCACTGGATTTGAGCCTTCGAAATAAGAGCATGATACCAGGGTAAACATATTTGTAAAAAAAACACGAGTTTGACCAATTTTATGAATAAAATGTGTATGTACTAAAACAAGCTTGTCAGAAAGGCAGCAGAAAGTATGTTAGCAGCACTGATGCAATAAAACCAGCCACAGATGTTCCTGAAGCGTGCGTACTCAGATGTTTGTTTTTTACTGACATATTTAATCACAATGTTTTCTGGTATTTTTACAGTATGAAGTTCTTGTTGCTGGAAATAGATTGAATTAACATTTGACTGTACAATGAAGAAACTGTAGGAATTCTTGTCTTTTATTTAGAAAAGCTTTAGTTGGAAGTGCAACACAATCCATGTTACTGAACTGAACTGGTTAATTAGTAAAATGAAACATGCATTTGCAGGAAATCCACTGCAATAAATTTCAGATTTTTATCAAACCATCATGATCCATTGAATTTGCTGCTGACCTGCAGTGACAGACTGCTGCATCCTGTGTTAATCTGTTTTTACATGCCTGCTGGTATTTACACAATTTTACTCATTTTAAATAACATTTCTGCTGGTATTGCACATCTGTTTTTATTCATACATTGTAAACAGTCTATTGTAGTAATCCCAGTTAGTTGAAGTAAACTATTCTAATTAACTCAACAGTATTTTTTAAGTTATAATAGTGTACAGTGTATTATTAGTAACCTTTTTTATATATAATATATACATACAACCTACATGCCTTAATGCTGCTGCTACACCTGAAATAACTGGTCAGTGGCTGGAAACAAAACATATTTTATTCTAAAAACAGCAACTTTAATAATAATAATAATAATAATAATAATATAAAGGAACTTATGTAAACAATTTAACTGTGCGTCACAAAGTTACTACCCCTGCCACAGACTGGCGGCCAGGTGACCCCGCCTCTCGCCCAAAACATTTGCTGGAGAGACACCAGTACCTCCCAACCCCATTAGGGACAAGGGTGTAAGAAAATGGATGGATGGATGGAAAGTTACTACCAAGCTTTAATTTTTTTTATTTATAATGAAATTTTTTTTTTATTTCATTCACTCAATAATAAATATAAATAGTTCATGTAACACCTAAAAGAAATCATGCGTGAAAAGAAGCAGAAAGACGTATTAACTTTTATCTGCCCCCTATACACAAAAAAATAAAATTAGCTTTTCAACTCAGAAGACTATTACAAATTTCAAACAAACAAAAAATACGCTACAAAACGCTGCTGAATAAGCTTCTTTTATTTTGAAGCTCCGTTGACCGGAAATGAGGCTCATCACGTTCAACTTGTTCTGGATGATCCGACCTGGATTCAGCCATATTCCCACTGATCAGCCACACCGGCAGGCGCCTCAAACTGACCAAAAACCGCCTGTAGACCCCCGGTACACCGCGGTCCGATTCTGACGGACGCCCCGAGTCCAGTCGGTTCAGGTTCGGAACTCCTGGCTGCATTCCTGGACTGATAGACCGACCGGGGGACATGGAGCTGCGGCGGTCAGCCTGAGAGTCGACGCTCTTACCGACGTCCCGATTTCTGAGCGGAAAGTCCAGATTTACCGGATTAAAGCCGATGTGCAGGGCGGACAGCCGCGGGCCTGGTGGCTGTTCGGCTCACGACGCGACGGGCCGGCTGTAACGGAGCGCAAGGCGGCCAGAACTCTGCGACATCCCGGCGGCTCAAAATGTCGGGAATGTTTTCCCGGAGCTAACGGGCTAGCTGCTGCTAGCAGCCTCGGCAGGAAGCGGAGCCTCGGCGGCGGCGCAGACTCGGTGAGCGGGGCAGGCGGCGGCGGGAGTCGGATCGGGGGAGCGGAGCGTCCCAGCCGGGTAGGATGTCGGCTCAGGAGCGGCTGCGGCGGCTGGAGGAGCTGCTGCTGGAGCAGAAGGAGGCGGGATGCCTGAGCGTGGAGGCGCTGCTGGACCTGCTGCTCTGCCTCTACACCGAGTGCTCCAACTCCCCGCTGAAGAGGGAGAAGCACATCACCGAGTTCCTGAACTGGGGTAAGAACCGAGACCGGAACCGGCTCTTCTCAATGAACAGGTCCGGACCGGGAGCATCTGAAGGGTGCGGGATGATCTGGACGGGTTCTGCGGGGTTCTTCCGGTTAGGAAATGACAGGAGCTTTGATGGGAGCTCTGGAAACGATCGGGGATCTGTTCTGGGATCCCTGGGAAAGCTGTGGGTGTGGTCCTGGGAGGAAGGAGCAGAGGAACCACAACTGAGCCTCTAATGATGCGGAGAAGATCCAGAGTCACTGATTTTACTTAGACCAGCTCTAAGGCTTCATCTGGATTATTCCAGAAGGTCCAACAAGCTGGGGCCATTGATCGGGCTTTAACTGAGCCAGTACTGATTTCTGGTTCACTTAAATCTCCTGGTCTCGTTTTAAAGGGGCAGTGTCACGTTAAAATGTCATCAAAGTCAAACCTGCAGTGTTGCTTTCTTCCATGCATGTTTGAGAAATCCTTAAATCTCCATGGCAACCATTCAGCTGTCCAAAACACCTGGGCGGACCTAGCCCCGCCTTCGAGATGCAGCTCCTCCCCCTCTCATCTCCTTCAGACTAGCCAGCAGCAATTAGCAAACAGCTGCTCAGCTCATTATAGGAGCTGCTGCTCAGAGCAACGACGGTAAAAACCTTAAAGGGTTAATAGAGGAGCCATGTTGGGATGACTTCCTGGAGGCGGAGCTTCAGAAAGAGCAGGAGATTTAAAGAGACAGAGGCTCAATTTCAAGGTATCCTGTCATATTTGATATATGTATCATTTTCTGACAGCAGAAGGTAGCAGGTTCTGGATTAAAATGACACCATGTGTCTGGAAATCACGTTACTGCCCCTTTAAAGAGGGTAGAACCTAAAAATCAAATAATCTGCAGGTTTCTTGATTCAACCACTTAAAAATGTAGGTTTTTCTGCCCATCACCAATGAGAGGAGTCGCAGGGGAACCGGGCCTATGATGAGGTCCGTTTCCAGGCTGTCCCGGTCCGGACCTTGTTCTGCTCACAGCCAGAACCAGGCCCGGCTGAGCGTGGAGGCTGCAGCTGCCTGGTGGCCCAGTTTGGCCTGGTTCAGTGTGTCCCTGTTTCAGAGCCTGTCCTGATTTAAATGACCTGGATCCAGGAGCTGCTTAAGGCTCAGATGCTCCGATCAGGTTCTGCTGAATTCGGAGGTTTAACGTCGGTTTGCGTGAAGACATCAGCAGAATAAACGGACAAAACGATGAGAGCTGCTGTAAAGCAGTCAGATCTGTTCAGATCCAAACCCACAGCTCTTATCTGTAATGGATCTCTTCAGAACAAAGTCGGTTCAGACCAAGGCGGTCCAAGTTTTAGTAACGCATTCGAGACGTTTTTTTTTTTTTTCGTTTTTAGGAAAATGAAACATTTCACAGCTGAATGAAGATCAATCAGGTTAAGATTTATATCATCCATTTTCTCCACACAGGATCGAAATCCTGCCTGCAGGTCGTGACATCAGCACCAGCTGATATTTACCTGCTCCTCAGGCGGCTCTTAGTGGCCCTGCAGTGTTTTCAGCAGGTTTCTGGGAGGATCCAGAAACAAAAGCCTCGTTTCCTCTCAGTGGTACCGAACGGGTCGGTACGCCGGTTATGGTCCAGCTGTTTGGTTAGAGGTGTGATGAATTCTCGTCACACTGCAGATGTTGACTTACATATCATCATCATCATCGCGTCATCTTAGAGGTTCTGATGGTTCTGTGGACGTGTTGAGTGACGCCAGAAGCTCCGCCCTAACCGGACCGCCCGTTTCCGTACCGCTCAGTGGAAATGTCCCTTCCAGAACCCGGTTGGTTCTGTGTTTGGATCATCTTCCGGTCGGAACCTGTTGGTCTGAGATTGATAAAAACATTGACCACAGCATGATGCCTCCTCCAACGTGCTTGACTGATGTGAAGGTCTCGTCTTCTGCCTCATCTGAACACCGGACCTCGGTCCAGAAGGTCCAAAAGGTCTGGACCTTCTGGACCTTCTGGAGCTCCAGCTGCAGGATGAAGGTGTTGGTTGGGTGTCTCCCTCAGTCCTGGTTATCTGGTCATTTTGGGTCAAATTGTTCTGCTCCAGCAGAACCCTGGTCTTCATCCAAACATCAAACCTGTTGGACTTTTCTGAAAAACTGGGTCAGAAACCAACTGGGAGACATTTAACCAGTTACTGATGAGGCTGCATGTTCCACTTCAGCATCAGTCCTCCTGAATCATTAAAGGTCCAGATTATCCCGACGTTCCTGCGATGATGAGCAGGAACGAGCCGCTGGTTGCCGGGGAAACGCAGACGTTTCTGAAGAAGTCTTTAATCTGAAAACAAACTGAGGCTCCATCACGTTGCCATGGTGACACAGCAGAAATCCTCCTCTGAGGGGGAAAAAGATCTGGATCGGATCCGTCTGGGAAGTTCTCCAGAACCGGCCCGAGGTCCTGCCTGCGCTCGGTTCTGGTTCTGGTTCTGTGGTTTCTATCCTGGGCTCTGCTTCAGAGTGACCCAGATAAATCTGATCCCAGATCAGATGAATTAAAGATGCTGCAGGGCCGGCGGTCTGTGGGGCCCCAGCGCCTCCTGATCGGGTCGGTTCTGTTGGTCCGGCGTTCTCCAGAACCTCTGAGGTCCGACGTGTGTTTGTGTGTCTGCAGTGAAGCCGTTCACCAGCCGAGTGAAGGACATGCGGCTGAAGAGAGACGACTTCGAGATGCTGAAGGTGATCGGAAGAGGAGCCTTTGGGGAGGTAGGACTCCTGGTCCGGTTCTACTCTGGTCCGATTCTACTCTGGTCCGGTTCTACTCTGGTCCGATTCTACTCTGGTCCGGTTCTACACCGGCCCGGTTCTACACCGGTCCGGTTCTACTCTGGTCCGGTTCTACACCGGTCTGGTTCTGTCTGGAAGTGGATCCGGTTCTCCGGGTCCGGATAGAAATGGGATGGGAGAATATTTCTAATTTCCAGGCTTTATTTTCCGTCCTGGTCTCTGAAGGTCGTCTCTTTCCTTCTCTGTGACCTTCATCCCTCCTTCATGTTTTTCTTTCACTCCTACATTCCTCCCTTACATTCCTCCTTCTCTCCTTCCTTCCCTTGCGTCTTTCTTTCAGTCTTGCTATTCTTCGTTTCTCTTTCTTTGTTTTTCTTCATATCATTTCTAATTTTCTTTTTCATTTTCTTCCTTCCCTCCTTCTTTCTTTCTTTCTTTCCTCTGTTTTTTGTAAGCATCCCTCTCTCGTTTCCTTTCCTCCTTCATCTCCTTCCTCTCTTCCTTGTGGCCTTTTGTCTTCCTTTGTTTTGCAAGCTGAAAGCACCAATGAGAGGAAGATTCCTTTGGTTCAGACTCATTTTGGGGGAACTGAAATAAACGTATTTAAAAATGTTAATAAAAGTTAAATCATTTCTTTACATTCCTGATGAAAATCCTGAACTTCCTGACTGGAAACAGTTTCAAAGCTGAAGGGGTTTTGGGTCTAAACCGGGTCAGAAGAACCAGTTTAAAAGTGTTGGTCAGAACCCAGAACCTGGGTTCATGAGCTGCTGGCCAGGCTGGCTGGTGAACTTTGACCCCAGCATGATGTTTGTTCTGGCTGCAGCGCCGCAGTGCAGCTGCTGTCGGTCGTCGCGCTGCGATAACGGTCCAGTCAAAGTCCAGGCCCAGCAGGGAGCCGGGCCTCGCCGTGTAAACACCCCAGATGGTTCTGCTGCAACCCGTCCAAGGTCACCGTCACCCTGGGAATTTATTAACTTCTCTATTAATATAGATCATCATATGTCAGATTGAAAGCAGCTGCTGTTGCTATGGGTTACGACTCTGAACATCTGGGCTCCAGTGTGACGTCACGCTGACGCCATCGAGTCCTGCTGCCGTCGGCAACATGCAGTTTTAATATTTGGGCTGATAATTACAGACGTCAAAAATATTCTGACCGACCGCCGACCTCTGCTTCAGTTAACGCTCGCATCACGGTCACATGACTAAAGGTCACATGACTAAAGGTCACATGACTAAAGGTCACATGACTCCCCTCCCCATCGAAACACAAACACGGTCCGGTCCGGTCCGGTCCTGCCTGTCAGACTGATGCTGTGTGAAACATCACAGTGGATGAAAATGGAACATTTCAAAATAACGTCCTCCAATTATGTAAAAACGTTGTTTAGGCTCACTTGTGATTTCCTGAGAAGGACTCGCTGCGCGAAGGAAGCACATTTACCAGATGAGTCCAAACGTAGCGAACGTCTCCAAACACTGGAGCCTTACCAGAGGCACCACACTGAAGAAATTCAGTTACTTAGCAACCTCTACTTCCTGTTTATCACAGCCATGCGTAGCTGTGTAACAAGGCAGGATCGATTTGCTCCAACCCAGAAGATGAGAATACAGAATTAGCATTTTCTGTTTTACAACATTTTTTAAAAAATTGCTCAAAATGTGCGGGAGAATTGGATGGAAACATGGCTACTGGAATAAAATCACAAAGTTGATTTAGCTGAAAACTGAACTTAAAATGAAGATGAATCTGAATGTCATCTGCGTAACGATGAATCGAGACGTTTTATTTCCCTCATAAGTCTGGGCAGGCGCTGTTTGGCTCAGTTAGCATGTTAGCTTCACAGCGAGGCGTTGGGTTGCTGGATGCTAGCAGCGTCCTGACCGCCTGGTTCTGGTGAGTCATGGAGCGTAGAAACGTCACTCTAGATCAGCAGGACGTTGTCTGGATTCCCTCCTACAGGAAGTCCTTCCTCTCGGCTGTGAGACTTATTGTTTCCAGCTCTGAGTGACTCCAGGCTGGGATCGGTTCTGATCCGACTGGACTCCTGTTTCTGTTTGTTTCCAGCAGCCGAGCTCAGACGGAGGTTAAAACCTGTAACCAATAGTCACAGAGTTTCTAGAGCAGCTCTGAATTCCCTTTGGGTTTGGATTTTATTCCAAATTCCTGAGAATAGGAAGGATGTGGACGGGATGAGGTCCAACAGGAAGTGAGCGTTTCCTGCACTTCCTGTTCAGGCTGCAGTGTTCCTCCTTCGCTGACAGGTTCCTCAGGAACGCTCGCTTGAGCAACCAGCTGATCCACGCTGCTGGTGTGTGTGTGTGTGTGTGTGTGTGTGTGTGTGTGTGTGCATTGCCCACATACCAGAGGAAAGGTGTGCCGCAGCCACACCTGCCCGCCGCCTCGGGACTCAAACACACTCTTAGCGCCGTGTTGCTGTGCTGTGGGGAACGTCCCGCCCTGACGGCTTCGCTTCGGTCCTGACAAACACACACAGACCGGAGCGGGCGTGGCCGGCCCGCAGCCGTCCTGAGCCGTGATCGGGCAGGTATTCCAGGTGTGGCTGCTTTTGTTCAGCCAAAGCTCTTAAAGGTGCAGCTCTGCCCTGAACCTGCTCAGTTTAATCCCAAAACAAACTCCATTAAAACTCCTTAGTGGAGAAATGAAACCTGAAGCTGCCAAGGATCAGAAAACATGAAAAACAGAAAATTTCAGTTTGCAGCATCTGCTCAGGTGATTACAAAACTCAACAATTTGTCGGGTATGGCGGTGGCAGGATGATGCTGTGGGGGGAAACTGTTGAGTTGATGAATAAAGAAGAATCCTTTCTTTCCTTCTGATCATCCTGCCTGCTTTTCAGGTTCCATGTAGAAAAACGTTCAGAAAATCTCATTTTCTGGTAAAGTTAGAGACTCCTGATGCGGTCGGCTGCTAAAAATGTTCAGGTAAAACTTCTGATTTCTGATGATCTGTTGGATCATCTAAGGCTTTGTTCAAAGAGCAAAAAAACATGACCAAGAAATCTGATTTGTTCCAGGAGCAAAGTGTTTATGTCGTATTTATCCGACCTTTACATCATATTTGCTGTTAGCCGTTAGCTTTCTTCCTTCGCCTGCTGACCATCCTGTCGCTCTGAACAACTTTACAATCCATCCAGAGACGGCGGCCATCTTTAAACAGAACAGCGCTGCACAGATTCATCAAATGTTTTTAGTTCCTCGATTATTAAAATTCCTTCAGGCAAATTATCTGCCCCAAAGCTTCGTTTAATTATGTTTTACTATTTGCTCCATGCTTTCAGGCCGGGTGATTATTTGCGTTGTGCAGCTCTCACATCTGCCAAAGAGTTGTTGACGAGAGCTAACTGCTACTAGCATAACACAGAGCGAGCAAACGGCCGCTCTGTTTTCATCAAAGATCCGTCGCTCACAAGGACACAGAGAGAGAATCTATTTATCAAGTTAACTGAAGATGAATACGAGTTTAATTTAATCATGAGAATCATCGATAGATTATTGATTATTAGAATAATCAGCTTGTGTTGGAACATCGTTGGCCGTGTTGACTCTCTGGCTGCTGCAGGTTGCCGTGGTGAAGATGAAGAACACGGAGCGCGTGTACGCCATGAAGATCCTGAACAAGTGGGAGATGCTGAAGAGAGCCGAGGTGAGTCCAGCCTTCCTCCTCCTCTTCATCACAGGTTGCCGCCAACATGCTGCCAACATGTCGCCGGCGTCTCCTCTGTGCAGACGGCGTGTTTCCGGGAGGAACGGGACGTCCTGGTGAAAGGGGACAGTCAGTGGATCACCACCCTGCACTACGCCTTCCAGGATGACAACTTCCTGGTAGGTGTGGTGGATTCTGAACAGCCTGATGTTGCTCAGACTGGTTGACAGACTGGTTGCTGTGCTGCAGTACCTGGTGATGGACTACTACGTGGGCGGAGACCTGCTGACGCTGCTCAGTAAGTTTGAGGACCGTCTCCCTGAAGACATGGCCAGGTTCTACGTGGCAGAGATGGTTCTGGCCATCCACTCCATCCACCAGCAGCAGTACATCCACAGGTAGCTGCTGCCCGGAGGAACGGCTCCACTGCTGCCCCCTGGTGGAGCCTGCAGGCGCTGTAACCGTCTGAATGTTGCTTTTGCAGAGACATCAAACCGGACAACGTTCTGCTGGACGTCAACGGTCACATCCGGCTGGCCGACTTCGGCTCGTGTCTGCGGATGATGGAGGACGGAACGGTAAGCTACTTCCTGTAGCTTACAGGAAGTAGGCTCATTACAGCGAGGCCTTCTAACGTTATGAAGCTGAAATGTTGCCTTTAAGGCCATCATCAGTTGGCTTCAGTCGTGAATTCACTGCCGTCATTCTTTAGACCTCAAGCTGACAAACTACTCAGGACTTCATCATAACCTACAGCTGGTTGATGCCTGGGGTCCACACATCCTTAAAAACATTCACGTATCTAATATTAAGGCCTTAAATTAAGACCAGTTAATAGAAAACAGAAAGTCGGCCTTAAATAATCACACGTCTTAAATTTTGTCTCTGTTGGACAGTTTAGTTTTTTCTTTCAGGCAAAAGTTTCATTTCATTTCAGGAAGTTGATGCTAATGCTAACTAGCGGCTAGCGGCCCGTACTGGCTAAGAGACATTCATCCCCACTTTGCAGGTTGAAGCAGAAAGTCTTAAATTTAATTCATAATGGTTTCAAAAAGCCTTGAAAACCTGCAGAAACATTTTAATAAGCAGGATAAACGTGGAATGTATCTGACTGAAATGATTTGTTTAGAGACGCACTGGTGGACCGGACCGGACCGGACTGGACTGGACTGGACCGGACTGAACTGGACTGGACTGGACTGAACTGGTCTGAACTGGACTGGTCTGGACTGGTCTGGACTGGACTGAACTGGTCTGAACTGGACTGGTCTGGACTGGTCTGGACCGGACTGGACTGGACTGGACTGGACCGGACTGAACTGGACCGGACTGAACTGGACTGGACTGGTCTGAACTGGACTGGACTGGAACTGACTGGACTGGTCTGGTCTGGACTGGTCTGAACTGGACTGGTCTGGACTGGACTGGACTGGACCTGACTGGACTGGACTGGACTGGACTGAACTGAACTGGTCTGGACTGGTCTGAACTGGTCTGAACTGGACTGGACTGGACTGGTCTGAACTGGACTGGACTGAACTGGACTGGACTGGTCTGAACTGGACTGGACTGGTCTGAACTGGTCTGAACTGGACTGGTCTGGACTGGACTGGACTGGACCTGACTGGACTGGACTGGACTGGTCTGGACTGGACTGGTCTGGACTGGACTGGACTGGACTGGTCTGAACTGGACTGGACTGGTCTGAACTGGACTGGACCTGACTGGACTGAGCTGGACTGAACTGAACTGGTCTGGACTGGACTGGACTGAACTGGTCTGGACTGGTCTGAACTGGACTGGACCTGACTGGACTGAGCTGGACTGAACTGAACTGGTCTGGACTGGACTGGACTGGTCTGGACTGGACTGGACTGGACTGGACCTGACTGGACTGAACTGGACTGAACTGAACTGGTCTGGACTGGTCTGAACTGGACTGAACTGGTCTGAACTGGACTGGTCTGGACTGGTCTGGACTGGACTGGACCTGACTGGACTGGACTGGTCTGAACTGGACTGGACTGAACTGGACTGGACTGAACTGGACTGGACTGGACTGGTCTGGACTGAACTGGACTGGACTGGTCTGGTCTGGACTGGTCTGAACTGGACTGGACCTGACTGGACTGAGCTGGACTGAACTGAACTGGTCTGGACTGGACTGGACCTGACTGGTCTGAACTGGTCTGAACTGGACTGGTCTGGACTGGTCTGGACTGGACTGGACTGGACCTGACTGGACTGGACTGGTCTGGACTGGACTGGTCTGGACTGGACTGGTCTGGACTGGACTGAACTGGACTGGTCTGAACTGGACTGGACTGGTCTGAACTGGACTGGACTGGTCTGAACTGAACTGCTCTGAACTGGTCTGAACTGGACTGGACTGGTCTGAACTGGACTGGTCTGAACTGGTCTGAACTGGTCTTGCCTCCCACACTGAGACCATTGAGACTCAGCAGGTTCCTATATGAACAGCAAGAAGGCCGATGGCTCCGCAGGCCAGAAAACAGCAATCAGAAAAGATCCGGATGTTCAAATAAAATGCGTTTAAATCAGATGTTAAGTCGATCCCGTCCTGATCGAATCAGTGTTTATGGAACCTGATCGTGTTTCCAGGCCTGGTTTGGAGGAACCAACCGTTTCTGCTCAGGTTCTGGCAGTTTGTTCCTGATTTTAATAAAGTCAACAGGAAGCCGATCCGTTTTTACAGTGAAGGGATTCACTCAGAGCAGGGACCTGGAAAATCTGGAGCGCCTGGAAAAGCATTCCAGGATCCTCCATGACTGGAAAACAGAGATAGAAAAGATTGAGTCTGGAAAAATGAAAAGATCTGGAAATATCTGGAGCTGTCATCATCCCTCCCTCCTGTAACCTGAGTCAGACCCGTGTGGTTCTGATCGGGTCGGTTCGGTCAAGTTCTCTGCAGCTGAACTTCGAAAGAAAGAAAAGATGTAATTTGATTGTACCCTTCAGAATAAAAGCCTGTTTCCTGTTGCGTGCGCTGCAGGTGCAGTCGTCTGTTGCCGTGGGAACCCCGGACTACATTTCCCCAGAGATCCTGCAGGCGATGGAGGACGGGATGGGCCGCTACGGGCCGGAGTGCGACTGGTGGTCGCTGGGCGTCTGCATGTACGAGATGCTGTACGGAGAGACGCCGTTCTACGCCGAGTCGCTGGTGGAGACCTACGGCAAGATCATGAACCACGAGGTCAGAACCGGAACCAGAACCGCCGGAGCCGGCAGAGATCCAGGCAGAGTGTTCCTGATGTCAGGAAGTTTGTTTAGATCCGAACCTCAGAGGAAAAACTGAAGGAAACGAACGAGAGATGGCTAGGATCCTTCCTTCCTTCCTTCCTTCCTTCCTTCCTTCCTTCCTTCCTTCCTTCCTTCCTTCCTTCCTTCCTTCCTCCCTCCCTCTCTCCCTCTCTCCCTCTCTCCCTCCCTCCCTCCCTCCCTCCGTTCCTTCCTTCCTTCCTTCCTTCCTTCCTCCCTCCCTCCCTCCCTCCCTCCCTCTCTCCCTCCCTCCCTCCCTCCGTTCCTTCCTTCCTTCTTTCCTTCCTTCCTTCCTTCCTTCCTTCCTTCCTTCCTTCCTTCCTTCCTTCCTTCCTTCCTTCCTTCCTTCCTTCCTCCCTCCCTCCCTCCCTCCCTCCCTCCCTCCGTTCCTTCCTTCCTTCTTTCCTCCCTCCCAGCGAGATTTGTCTCTCGACTCGCTCGCTCGTTCCTTGGTTGCCTAGCAACAGCCTGTGGTGCGCAGCAGCAGCTTCAGGTTTCTCCATCGTGTTTCATAGCTGCTTAAATAGAAACGTTGTGAAATGAAACAGGAAGTGACACGCCACCAGTTTGGCAGGATGTTGGATATCTAAACCATAAAACTGATCAATAATAATTAGATGATTATTGACCAGTATCGTGATTATTGTTATTACAGCTCCGTCTTCCTTCCTTTGTGAACCCAGAATGTAATCAGATTACTCAGGCTGGAGTCTTGCTGCCGTTTCCAGGTTACGTTTCGTCTCCAGACTCCTGTCCTACTTCCTGTCCTCTAAATGGGAGCGTGTCCCTCAGTGGACGGACGCCTCTCTCTCTCTTTGCTCGTCCCCCGGTCCTGACTTCCCGTCTGGCTTCCAGGAGCGTTTCCAGTTCCCCTCCCATGTGACCGACGTCTCTGAAGACGCCAAGGATCTGATCCAGCGGCTGCTCTGCTCCCGGGAACGCCGCCTGGGCCTCAACGGCATCTCGGACTTCAAGGGCCACGCCTTCTTCAGCGGCATCGACTGGGACAACATCCGCTCCGCCGAGGCGCCGTACATCCCCGACGTCTCCTCGCCCACCGACACCTCCAACTTCGACGTGGACGACGACGTCCTGAAGAACCCGGTGAGGCCCGAACCGGACCGGAACCTCCAGTGGTCCTCCGCTGCTTCACGGCTCTGTTTGTCTTCAGGACATCGGACCGCCAGTGTCTCACACCGGCTTCACCGGCCAGCACCTTCCCTTCGTCGGCTTCACCTTCACCACCGACAGCTGCTTCTCGGACCGCAGCGCGGCCGGCCGGGCGGCGCCGGGGGTCCGAACGGAGCCGGACGGCGGCGGCGGCTCGGAGGTGGAGGCGTTTGAGAAGAGGATCCGCCGCCTGGAGCAGGAGAAGCTGGAGCTCAACCGCAAACTGCAAGGTGGGCAAACGCCTGGGGACGGAGCCGGCCGGTTCTGGACCTGACCCGGTCCGTCTCTCACCCCGACCCGGTCCGTCTCTCACCCCGACCCGGTCCTCTGTCCCCTCAGAGTCCACCCAGGCCCTCCAGGCTCCGGCGCGGGGAGGAACTCTGGCCCGGGACAAAGAGATCAAGAAGCTGAACGAGGAAATCGACCGGCTCAAGAAGAAGCTGGCAGGTCAGTGAGTCGGTCCGGTTCCGGTCTCTGTGGGCCCGGTTCCGGTCTCTGTGGGCCCGGTTCCGGTCTCTGTGGGCCCGGTTCCGGTCTCTGTGGGCCTGGTTCCGGTCTCTGTGGTTCCGGTCTCTGTGGTTCCGGCTCCGGTCTCTGTGGGTCCGGTTCCGGTCTCTGAGGGCCCGGTTCCGGTCTCTGTGGTTCCGGTCTCTGAGGGCCCGGTACCGGTCTCTGTGGTTCCGGTCTCTGTGGGCCCGGTTCCGGTCTCTGTGGGCCGGTTCCGACCCTGACCCGTTCTCCTGCGATGTGGCAGACTCTGACAGGCTGGAGCACCAGCTGGAGGAGGCCGTCACGCTCAGGCAGGACTTCGAGAGCTCCGCCTCCAAGATGAAGAACCTGGAGAAGCAGGTGAAGTCGCTGAGGCAGGAGAAGGACGACATCCACAAGGTAAGCGTCCTCCCTGTCCTCTCCGTCCTCTCCGTCCTCCCTGTCCTCTCCGTCCTCCCTGCCGTCCCCGTCCTCCCCACCCTCCCTGTCCTCCCCGTCCTCCCCGCCCTCCCTGTCCTCCCCGTCCTCCCCACCCTCCCTGTCCTTCCCATCCTCCCCGTCCTCCCTGTCCTCCCTGTCCTCCCCGTCCTTCCCGTCCTCCCTGTCCTTCCCGTCCTCCCTGTCCTCCCCGTCCTCCCTGTCCTCCCCACCCTCCCCGTCCTCCCTGTCCTCCCCGTCCTCCCTGTCCTCCCCACCCTCCCCGTCCTCCCTGTCCTCCCCGTCCCCTCATGAAGTCGGTGTCTCCATCCTCGTCTCCCTCCGAGCAGCAGCTGGCCGACTCCCTGGAGCGTCTGCGCAGCCAGACCAAGGAGCTGAAGGAGGCGCACTCCCAGAGGAAGCTGGCCCTGCAGGAGTTCTCGGAGCTGTCGGAGCGGATGGCCGAGCTGCGCTCCTCCAAGCAGCGCCTGTCCCGCCAGCTGAGGGACAAGGAGGAGGAGATGGACGCGCTCATGCAGAAGATGGACGCCCTGAGACAGGAGATCCGCAAGACGGAGAAGAACCGCAAGGAGGTGAGGAAGGCTCAATGAAACTCTTCAAAATAAAAGACTTGTTCGTAGAGAAGCTTCCAGAAGTCTGTCAGGAACACCGCAGACGTTTCACATCTAATCTAAGATATTGGAAAATGTTGCTGTTGACACTGAAAGTGAAATCCTGAATGAGCCTTTCAGGCTCAGTTCTCAGGCCGACCCACTGAAAACCCACAAAACTCTGATCTGTTAGATTAGTAGAATTAATTTGAATTGATTGAAGCCTTTCTTCAGCAATAATCTGGTTTATCTTTGAGTTTTCAGTCAGATCTGCTCAATTTCTTGGTGTGTAAATTTATTTTCAGACCAAATATGACAAACGATCGACTGTCTTTAAGCTGCAGTTACTTTTCACGGCCACCAGGGGGCGACATGCTTCATTCGTTCCAGATTGAAGGGACTTTTCTGTTGAACTTTGACATCTGAAGTGTTAAATATTGTGGGAATATTTTTGTCCCTGATGTCAGAAAGTGAAGCTGACATTCGTCCCACACACTGACACATTTCCAACCTTCTTGTCACTTTTATAATTCTGACTTACAGGAAATGAAAACCAGAAAATTACAGTCCCACGTCAGATCAATATAAAAATATTTTTAAAATTCTGGGAACAACCAGTTTCTGTAGCAGAAACCTTTTGTGTCGTCTTCTCCTCCAGACAGCCCATAATGCTATTATTATTATTATTATTATTATTATGGTTTTAAGGACCATCTGTGAGCCACAATCATCAAAATGGCACCAAGTATTGAAGTCTTCCAGATGTTCCTGTATTTTATTTGTTTTGCTCCTTAGCAGCGATCCTTTCACAATAAAAGCCTTCTTTTGTGTCCCAGCTGGAGGCTCAGCTGGACGAGGCGAAGGCTGAGGCGTCGAAGGAGAGGAAGCTGAGGGAGAACAGCGAAGTTTACTCCAAACAGCTGGAGACGGAGCTGCAGAGCCTGAAGGTGGGACCAGAACCGGAACCAGCGAGTTCCCTGCAGCAGTCCAGTCATCGTGGTTCTGTTTGCAGTCCCAGCAGGGCCGAGGAGCCGTGGGTGGCGGCGGCGGCGGCGCGGAGTCCCAGCAGGAACTGTCCCGGCTGAAGGCGGAGCTGGATAAGAAGGTTCTGTTCTACGAGGAGGAGCTGCTCCGGAAGGACTCGGCCCATTCCGGAGAGATCAAAACGCTCCGCAAGGGCCTGCAGGAGTCAGAGGGGGCGCTGCTCGCCGCCAACAAGGAGCTGCTGCAGCTCAGGGACAAGCTGGACAAAGCCAACAGGGACAGGTGGGTCCCGCAGACTGGACCGGATCGGGACGGGACCGGGTTCTGACCCGGTGTGTGTGTGTGGCTCTACAGGCAGAACGAGATGGACGACGTCGTCGCTGAGCTGAAGGAGAAACACGAGCGAGAGAAGAACAGGCTGACTGAAGAGAACCGCAAGCTAACGACCGAGACGGACAAGGTGAGCCGACCCGTCCAGAACCAGAGTGTTGGTGTGAGAAACCCCGACCTAATCGGATCTCGTCCTGCAGCTGTGTTCGTTCGTGGACAACCTGACGGCTCAGAACCGGCAGCTGGAGGACGACCTGCAGGACCTGTCCTCCAAGAAGGAGAGCGTGGCGCACTGGGAGGCTCAGATCGCAGAGATCATCCAGTGGTGATTGGCTGACCCATCAGAACCGCCTCCTCCGCCACCGGGGGGCGCCGTGTGCTCACAGCCACTGTTTCCTCTGCTCAGGGTCAGCGATGAGAAGGACGCGCGCGGCTACCTGCAGGCTCTGGCCACCAAGATGACGGAGGAACTGGAGACGCTGCGCAGCTCCAGCCTGGGGACCCGACCTCTGGTAACCAGAACTCCTTCAGAACCGGGTCAGGTCTCTGGTTCCTGGGAACCTTCAGCACCGGCCCTCGTTTTAAAAGCTTAAACGTGTTCACTTCAGCCACAGAGAGGCTTTTATTGTGAAGGAGTGTGTTAATGTTGCGGTCCGACCCGTTGTAGTTCCTCAGTGTTGGTTCTGTTTCTGACTCGCTCTGGCAGCCTGAGTCAGGAGTGGCCACGCCCCCTAGGAAGCCCTGGCCTCCCATTGGTGGAGACAGGATGGTGAGTGTTGGCCGTGACGGAGTCATCTGTCGGACGCTTGCATGGCTGGCAGCATGTGGACCATCAACGGGTCCAGTTCAAGGTTCTGGACCCGACTGAACTGATCCAGGATCATTCCAGTGCTGGGCACTGCTATCGCGCTAATGGAAAACATCGGTTCTGCTAGCTCCAGCTAATGCTACATAGCATTAAGCTAATGCTAAAGAACTACACCAATATGTTATTTAGCTGAAGCTAATGCTAAAGCTACATCACCATGGTTTCTAGCTAAGGTTAAAGCTAACATGCTATGCCAATGTAGTATTTAGCTGAAGCTAATGCTAAAGCTACATCGCCATGGTTTCTAGCTAAGGCTAAAGCTAACATGCTATGCCAATGTAGTATTTAGCTGAAGCTAATGCTAAAGCTACATCGCCATGGTTTCTAGCTAAGGCTAAAGTTAACATGCTATGCCAATGTAGTATTTAGCTGACACTAATGCTAAAGCTACATCGCCATGGTTTCTAGCTAAGGCTAAAGCTAACATGCTATGCCAATGTAATATTTAGCTGAAGCTAATGCTAAACATGGATATAAACGACTTAACTACTTCAGAGTTTCAAGGCGGATGTCAAACTTTATTCACCTGAAACTTAAAACATGGAAGTAAATTATTAAATCAGCTCTTTAGATTTCATGTAGCGAAGCTAAGCGCTGGGCGTCTGAAGGTTGCTGGTTCGAAGACGTTGCTGCTGTTTGGTTTTAAACTTCCTGGTTGTCTTGAATCGGGGTCAGAGTGAAATCAGTGATTTGCCATCACATGCTTCCTCACTGTGTGCTTCATGGGCTGCCCTGCCTGGCTGTTGCTCTGTGCTCATGATGCAGCCGCTGCAGTTTCATCCTGCTGTGTTCGGTTCCTCCGCTGCAGGACCCGCTGTGGAAGGTCCGCCGCAGCCAGAAGCTGGACATGTCGGCCCGCCTGGAGCTGCAGTCGGCTCTGGACGCCGAGCTGAAGGCCAAGCAGATGGTCCAGGAGGAGCTGCGCAAAGTCAAGGCTGCCAACATCAACCTGGAGAGGTCAGGGGTCACTTCGGCTTAGATGGGAATGTTGTGTTGCTCGGCGCCTCATACGCTTTTGTCTGTCGCCGCAGTAAGCTGAAGGAGTCCGAGGAGAAGAGGCGGGAGGCGGTGGAGCAGGTGGAGGGTCTGAAGAAGGAGGTGGAGGAGAGCCGCTCCCGCTCCGACAAAGGTCAGGAGTCTGTCCTGGACGCCGACCCGGACCCGGACCCGGACCCAGCTCTGTGTTCAACTCGTTGTGTCTCTGCAGGCCTGAAGCTGCCAGACTTCCAGGACTCCATGTTCGATTACTTCAACACGTCTCCTCTGGTTCCGGACCTGACCTTCAGGGTGAGTCTGCTCGCCACGCTCTGACCAATCACAGCGCCGGCAGGTCTGATGACTAAGTGACTGTTGCTTGTGTCTCTCTGTGACCTGGAGGCGTCACTTTGCTCCGCCTCCTCCCTGCTCGCCCTGTGGGAAGAAGTAAGTTTTCCCGGCAGGTCCCTCCACCCATCCCAACGGTCCTCCGTCTGCCCCCTAGTGGTCACATCTAACCTCAATCGTAGCTGCTCACTAATGACATGGAGACCTCAGCGTGGCCACGCCCCTTCACGTAGCCCCTCCCACTGATTAAGCCCCTCCCACACTGCAGGTCCTCATAGCCGTGTTCTCGTCTTCGTCTCTGTGGATTCGTCTCCATCAGCCTGTAGTCGGAGCAGAACGATCAGAACCAAAGTCCTGATCAACCAGAACCGCTCACAGCTAAAACTCATTTTCTGTCGTTTTCAGACGGGAGATTTAGACCCCACCCCCGAGAAGTCGCTCACCACGCCGCCTTCCCGATCCTCCGCCTCTGAGACTGAGGTCATCCACCCACAGTTTCAGTATCTGCAGGTTTGTGGTTGTAGGAGTTTGTTCACCGACTCGGTTTGTGTCAACAGGACGGAAAGACGCCAGTGGTTCCCGACAGTCCCTCCCCCACCTTACAGAGCTCAGCGCTGGCTACGCCCAAGGTACGCCGCCGCCTCTGATTGGTTCTGGCGAATCAAACTCATTTCTGCAGAATGACAAATCGACTTTGTCATTTAAGCCTTGATCAGGTTTTGCCTCCTGAGGCCGTTTTGTTCATCGCTGCCTGCAGGTTGATGGATAAAAGTGTCATAAAACTGGAACAGTCTGACAGTCTGAGTGATTTTTCCTTCTGCCTGATCTTCAGGAAACTCTCACCTCTTCTTCCAGCAGGCGTTCCTCAGGGCTCCGCCTCAGGAATCTCATCTTCTTCTGCAGAAGAATCTCATTTCACTCTTTGCAGATGATATTTACATTTATTTTCCCAAAAAACAAGAACCCCTGTCTTCCTGAAACATTTATTGATTAGTCTAAATCAGACTAATCAATAAATGTTTATTGATTATTCATTTAGAGCGGATTGTTTGAGCCGCTCTAAATGGCTGCAGTAAAATGTGGATGAGGTTTTCCTGGTTTTGAACCGAGTGTCTCCTTGTTTCCAGCCCAGAGCTCACCAGCTGAGCATCAGGACGTTCTCCAGCCCCACCCTCTGCTCCCACTGCACCTCCCTGATGGTGGGCCTCAGTCGCCAGGGATACGCCTGCGAAGGTAAACGTTTCCTCCCATGCAGGTTCTGCTCGGTGTTGCTCGGCTCGGTATTGATGCGTCTCTGTGCGCCTCCAGTCTGCTCCTTCATCTGCCATGTGGCCTGTAAGGACCACGCCCCCCTGCTGTGCCCCATCCCAGCCGATCAGGCCAAGAGGCCGCAGGGCATCGACGTCCAGAGGGGCATCGGCACCGCCTACAAGGGCTACGTCCGGGTAAGGCTGCCGGCCTCCAGCGGAGCGGCTCCCACTTCCTGAGCTTCAGCAGCCAAGGCTTCAGAGTCTCTTGCTCCGTTTTATGTCTGCAGATCCCGAAGCCCAGCGGCGTGAAGAAGGGCTGGCAGCGAGCGTTCGCCGTGGTGTCGGACTGCAAACTGTTTCTCTACGACATTCCAGAGGGGAAGTCCACCCAGCCGGGCGTGGTGGCCGGTCTGGTCCTGGACCTCAGGTGAACTCAGGATCAGACATCACTGGAACATGGATGTCTGTGGCTTTATGTAACGTTGGGTTTGTTTCAGAGATGAAGATCTGTCCGTCAGCTCTGTGTTGGCGTCGGACGTAATCCACGCTACCAGGAAGGACATCCCCTGCATCTTCAGGGTAGGAAACCCCGCCTCCTTCGGCCGGCTCCGCCGCCTGCCGACCGCCACGTCCTAACTGTCGCTGATGCAGGTGACGTCGTCGCAGCTGAGCTCGCAGTTCTCCTCCGTGTCGCTACTGGTGCTGGCGGAGAGCGAGGAGGAGAAGAAGAAGTGGGTCCGGGTTCTGGAGAGCCTGCAGAACATCCTGACCAAGAACCAGCTGAAGAGCCAGCAGGTCCACATCCTGCATGAGGCGTACGACGCCTCGCTGCCCCTCATCAAGACGGCCCTGTGCGCCGCCGTGCTGGGTCAGTACCGCCGCTGTCAGAACCGCAGACCCACTCTGTGGTTCTGTTCTGGTCACTCAGACCCACAGAGCTGATGTCTCAGCTCGTTTTCAGTCGGGTTGTGAACTTTTACACCTTTTACACCACACATTTTCTGTTTTCTTGGTGTTTTGAGTTTAGAAATACAAAATATTCAAAATATTGTGTAATTGTGAAACTTGGTCCAGAACACACATTTATAAAAAAACATTTTTTTACAACTAAAAACCTGAAAATTTGTTTTTTTAATTGTTAGTTTTAATTATTTAAACTTTAGCACCTGCAGTAGTTTAAATATAAAGTTTGTCTTTATGCTGATGACATGTTGCTCTTTATTATTTAGTAAAAGCTTCTTTTCTCTGAGCAGATCGGGAGAGGATCGCCCTGGGAACAGAGGACGGCTTGTTCATCGTCGAGGTGACCAGAGACGGTGAGTTGGACATCAGCAGTTTACCAGGAACATGAAGACATTTAGGAAAAGTTTTCCAGTTTTACCATAGTCCCTGCTCCTCCTGTTCCAGTCTGCATGGTTTATGTCCGTCCCAGAAACGTTTCAGTGCAGAAGAAATCATTTCTAATCTTAATTCCAGCTTTAAATTCATCCTGAAAAACAAATCTGTTGGATGGTTGGAGAAACAGCTGAAACAGACTGGGAAGCACGGTGGTGGCTGCATCATGCTGGGGGTTTGCTTTCTACACCTCAGGCTGCTGCTGGTCGAACTGGTTCAATTCCAGCCACTGGATGGACTTCGGACATCCAGAGTCTAGACAGAACCCAACAGAACCAGCAACAGAAGGCTGAAGGACTCCGGGTGGCTGGTTCTGATGGTTCTGTCTGTGTTGGAGCCGGTTCTGACGGTTCTGATGGTTCTGATGGTTCTGTGTTACAGTCATCGTCCGGGCCGCTGACAGTAAGAAGGTTTACCAGATCGAACTGATTCCCAAGGAGAAGATGGTGGCTCTGCTGTGCGGCCGGAACCGGCAGGTCCACTTGTACCCGTCGGGGGTTCTGGATGGGGCGGAGTCGTCCTTCGACACCAAGCTGGCAGAGACCAAGAACTGCCAGGTTCTGACCACCGGGCTGCTGCGACCCGGAGGCCCCGCCTGCCTGTTGGCCGCCGCCAAGCGCCAGGTCAGAGCCGTCGCCGGCGCGGCCCGACCCGGCCCGGCCCGTTCTAAACCCTGGTTCCGCCCCGCAGGTCCAGTGCTACGAGATCAGCCGGACGAAGCCGTACCACAAGAAGCTGTGGGAGGTGCAGGCGCCGGGGACGGTGCAGTGGCTGGGCATGCTGCGGGACCGGCTGTGCGTCGGATACTCGTCCGGCTTCGCGCTGCTGGCGCTGCAGGGCGAGTCGTCGCCCATCAGCCTGGTGAACCCGGCCGACCCGTCCCTGGCCTTCCTGGCCCAGCAGCCCATGGACGCGCTGCACGCCCTGGAGGTCGGCGCCGGCGAGGTTCTGCTCTGCTTCAGCCAGCTGGGCGTCTACGTGGACGGGCAGGGCCGGCGCTCCCGGACCCAGGAGCTGATGTGGCCGGCGGCGCCGCTGGCCTGCTGTAGGTCCACCTGATGATGATGTCATGTTGCTGTTTTCACATCATTTTCCAGTAACATAATAACAGATTATCAACGATCAATAAACTGCATTATGATGAATATTTAACACTTTCAAAGTAAATAAACTGAGTCGCTGTAAACGACCAAACTAAAGATTTTATCATCCAGGTTTTGGTAGAAAAGAAAAATGATAAATTAATCAAATGGAAATTATTGATCTGGTTGTAATTCATTGAGCTGTTAATTGATTTATTGCTTATTGTAACAGGCCTGTTGCTGCTCTTAAAGGGCCGGAATACACTGATAAAACCCTTAAAATATTAATAACTGTCTACTTTCAACAAGTAAAATTAAATATTAATGAACATCTTTTCACATCCATCCCATCTCCAGGATTTCAGATTAGTTTTTCTGATGATGATTTAGAAATATTGGCAAGTCATTTTTCTACATATTGACTGTAAATATGACATTTTGTCAGCAGCTTCACACATAAAAAGATTAAAAATGACAAAATAACTCATGATATACGGTTTAAGACTATAACGGGAAGTTCTTTGCAGTTATTAGAATCTGAGGGTTGATCAGCAGAGTGAGTCAGTGAAACATGGTGGTGGCAGTATCATGCTGTGGGATCGTTTCATTCCTGTCTTTGGTCTTCAGGTTCGAACTCGTCCCACCTGACGGTTTACAGCGAGTACGGAGTGGACGTGTTCGACATCCACACCACCGAATGGGTCCAGACCATCTCCCTGCGCAAGGTAACCAATCAGAGCTCGGCTTGGCTCAGCCAATCAGCGCTCAGCCAATCGGCACTGACTGTGGCTCTCTCCCCAGTTCCGCCCCCTGAACGCTGAAGGAACGCTGAACCTGCTGAGCTCGGAGCCGCCTCGCCTGGTTTACTTCAGCAACGCCTCTTCAGGTAAAAACACAGAACCAGAACCGGGAACAGAACCAGAACCGGCTGACGGTTCTCTGTCTTGGCAGAGGGAGACCTCACCATCCCGGAGACGTCGGACCACAGCAGGAAGCTGATGGTTCGGACTCGCAGCAAGAGGAAGTTCCTGTTTAAGGTTCCAGAAGAGGAGCGGCTCCAGCAGAGGAGGTGAGTCGGATCCTCAGAACCAGGAAAAGTTCTGTTGATTGATTAATTCCCTCTGATGCTCTCTATCTGCACCAAGTGTTGAACTGAAATCTGTCAAAATGACAGACAGCCGTCAGGTTTTCCATCAACGTTGAATTAAAAACTGACAGTATGGAGTTAAAGTGACGGCTGCCATGAAGTGAGATGCAGGGAAACTTCCTCTGCTGTGTTTTCATCACTGTTCAGATAATGAACGAGTGAGGAAGCTGGTCAAGCCCCGCCCCTCTGCTTCCTGTAAAGCTGGTCAAGCCCCGCCACTCTGCTTCCTGTAAAGCTGGTCAAGCCCCGCCCCTCTGCTTCCTGTAAAGCTGGTCAAGCCCCGCCCCTCTGCTTCCTGTAAAGCTGGTCAAGCCCCGCCCCTCTGCTTCCTGTAAAGCTGGTGAAGCCCCGCCCCTCTGCTTCCTGTAAAGCTGGTTAAGCCCCGCCCCTCTGCTTCCTGTAAAGCTGGTTAAGCCCCGCCCCTCTGCTTCCTGTAAAGCTGGTTAAGCCCCGCCCCTCTGCTTCCTGTAAAGCTGGTGAAGCCCCGCCCCTCTGCTTCCTGTAAAGCTGGTGAAGCCCCGCCCCTCTGCTTCCTCTAAAGCTGGTGAAGCCCCGCCCCTCTGCTTCCTCTAAAGCTGGTGAAGCCCCGCCCCTCTGCTTCCTGTAAAGCTGGTTAAGCCCCGCCCCTCTGCTTCCTGTAAAGCTGGTTAAGCCCCGCCCCTCTGCTTCCTGTAAAGCTGGCCATCTTTAAGCCCCGCCCCTCTGCTTCCTGTCGTCAGGGAGATGCTGCGGGACCCAGAGCTCCGGTCCAAGATGATTTCCAACCCGACCAACTTCAACCACGTGGCCCACATGGGACCAGGAGACGGCATGCAGGTCCTGATGGACCTCCCCCTGGTAACGCCTCTTCCTCCTCTCCTTGCTTTTCTTCCTCCTCCTCCTCCTCTTCCTCCTCCCTGCATGGCATGTTCTCCTCTCACAGCTCTGGTCATCACTGACTCCTCCTCTCTTCTTTCCTTCCTCCTCTTCCTCCTCCTCTTCCTCTCTGTTCAGGTCGGTGACCTCACCTCCCTCTCTCCCTCCCCGTCTCCTTCTCCCTCCTCCTCTTCCTCCCGTCACACCCTCATCTCCCCCCCCTCCAACTTTGAGCACATCTATCACATGACGTCGGCATCGGCCGGCGCCTTCTTGCAGAAGGAGGCCTCCTCTTCCTCCTCCTCCCAGCAGAGCCTCCTGCAGCCTTCCTCCTCCTCCTCCTCTCCCTCCATCTCCTCTCTGGGAAGGGTAGGCAGCTGCTCTCTTCCTCCTGCAGCTTCAGGAAAACAACAAACTCAGAGTTCCCACTGATTGAAGGTGGCTTGAACGCAGCGGCCTAATTTCTACCTGCTGCAGCGTTCGCTGGGTCGCCATAGCAACGGGGATGAAGAACTGATCTGTGCTCCGGTTCTGACCCTGTTCACCTCAAAACGACCCAGAATTTAGTTCATCTGCTTTATTTTTAGATATTTTACATGATTTTCCTGAGAAATACATTTTTAAATAAATTTAAAACATATTTTACTTAAATTGTCCAATTAAAGCTGAGTTTAATAAAAAAAAAAAGATTTTAACAGAGCTTTTATTGAACCATTAATGTGCCTGAAATATAAATAATCCATGGAAATGGATCAAATTATTACCAGATTTTGTTGCTTTTATATTTAAACCTCATTTTTATTTTGCGCCTCAGAGTTGCTGCTGGAGCCCAGCCTGGATTAATAATCCAGATTATTAATATTTAAGCAGCAGCAGGCTGAGCTGTCGGGTCAGTCAACGCGTCTCTTTGGTTCTGTGTTCAGAGCGTGATGCCGTCCGGCCAGGACGACCCAATCAGAGACAAGCCCCGCCCACTGTCCAGCATCTCCCGGCAACACAGGAGCAAGTCACACATCACGCGCACGGCGTCAGGTGAAAACCCGCCGGGTCGACCCGGGTCACAGCGGCAACGCAGAGTAAAATAGCAACCAGAGCTGCGTTGCTCATGTTTGTGTTTGTTGGTCCAGATTTCAGCTCAGGAGCTTCGACACGCGGCACCTGTGAGCCGGACCTGGACCTGGACCGAGAGGTAAAACCATCACCAGCTTCCTGTAAGGCAGGGTGTCCAAAGTGCGGCTCGTGGGCCGTTTGTGGCCCAATGAAGGGTATTAAGTGGCCCAACAACACATTTGTTTTTTATTGTTTAGAATGAGATTTTCACAGACAAAATGTTTGACACAACAATTTATTTATTGATCAAGTTTCACAAACATACGACAACCTTTACTTGAAAGTAAATTTTCTCTGAGTAAGTTGATTAATACAGGAAGTAGTTTAGAAGACGGAGTTACTCCAAAACAGAAACAATCAAACCAAAAACTTAGGAACTGTAATCCTCTCCTGTAATAGCGCAGACATCCAAGACATTTTTATGTTTTTATGTTTTAGATCCTCCTTTTCAGTTTTTGGCAAAAGTTAACTGCGTTAGCCTAGCCATAAACGTTAGCTCCACTTTTTGTACATTTTGGAAAAGGGACTCGGTTGTTCACCCCTTGTCTCTGGATCTGGTTTTTATATTTTAGTAACTTTTGCAGAACAATAAAGTCTGTTCCTATTTACCAGAAACTAATGTGCCAAATTTAACCCACCATGTCATTAACAAAATGAGTTACAGTATATTATATCGCCCTCTACAGGATCAGATCTGTCATTACACGCCTACAGGAAGTCGCTTCAGGAACTGGTTCTTCGCTCTTTCACGCCTGGTTTCAGTTTTTTAGCTGTTGCGTTTTGCTAACTCTGTTGCTAATTTAGCATAATTAACTACAGTAAACATGAAGGACATCAGGAGATTTTAAACTGTTGCATTCTGGGTAGAGAAAGTGACAGGAAACGGAACTGCTGCGCACAGACTTCAAAATAAGAGCATGAATATAAACTTTATTCAAATGAAAGTTTACAAAACTTCAGAATTTAGCTGAAAAAATTAATTTACATGAAGCTAAGTGAATGTTTTCAAAGTTAGCTAGAGCGCTAAACTGAAGAAGTGCCGTTAGCGGATTAGCGGTAGTCTGTCCGTTTCTAAAACTCAGTTTACTGTTGAGTGAATTTTTCCTCTGATTTTGTCCCTGAAAGTTTGTGATTCTCATTATCCCTCCATTTACACTCATTCTCTCTCTCTCTCCCGCTCGCTCGCCCAGCCGGACTCCGACTCCACCAAACACTCGACCCCCTCCAACAGCTCCAACCCCAGCAGCCCCCCCAGCCCCAACTCCCCCCACCGCAGCCAGCTCACCCTGGACGGCCTGGAATTGGAGCCCTAAGCCCCGCCCCTTGCACATGTTAGGCCCCGCCCACCTCCAGGTCTGTTGGGGGCGGGGCTTGTCTTACAGACTGAAGACTGGGAGTTTAGCTTTTACTTTGAGGATTTTATCATGACAGTGAGTCTGAGGTTACTGCTGCTTTACCTGCTGGGAAGCCCCGCCCCTTTCCCCAGTTTTACCTGGATGTACTTTACCTGCTGGGAAGCCCCGCCCCTTTCCCCAGTTTTACCTGGATGTACTTTACCTGCTGGGAAGCCCCGCCCCTTTCCCCGGTTTTACCTGGATGGATTTTACCTGCTGGGAAGCCCCGCCCCGGTTCGACGGCCCTGGGACCAGTCACTTCCTGTTCTTCCTCTTCTGTATTAAAAACACTTTCCATGTGTTAGCCCCTCAGACGGACGGGAGGTCTCACTCTGAGGGAAAAAAGAAAAACACTGTATTAATTATTTTAAAGTTTTGTTAAGCTTGCACATCATCATCGTTGTTGTAGGAGAAAAATAATCTTTGATTTGTAAATGATGATCTTTACTCTTCCCCCCTCACTACCTTTAATCTGACTCCACCCCCTGGCTCCGGTCAGGTAGCAGGGGGCGGAGTCACACCTGGACACTACTGCTTTTACTTCTTCCAGAATCAGTTAAAGAATATTTGTAATGATGAAATGTTTAGCAGCCAAAAACCACAATAAAGAACCAGAGGAGAGTCTGAGTGAGTCTCACCTGTACAGGTAACGCTCCGACAGGAAATGAAACCAAGTGATCGGTGAAATCCTCCATGAACCGATCCGTCAGAAACATTTCTAAATAAACTACTCTGCACCTGAAAAACGGAGGGATCAAGGAGACGGTCTAGTTAAAGTATTTACACCTGCAGGATTTCTGGAACCTGTCTGACAACACGAAGCAGGCTGGGAGACCTCAGGAGGAAACGCATCACTCCGTTTCTAAACTTCTGGGACTAAAACTTTTATAGCTTTTATTTTCTTATTTATTACTTAAACCTTAATATAAGACCTAAAACTCAAATTATATTTCATAATTATGACTTAAAACTCATGATTACAATGTTTATCTTTGTAATTAAGACATTAAATCTTGTAATTACGAGTTTAAAACTCATAATTACAACTTGTAGTTTGGCAATCACTACATGAGAACATGTAGTTACGTTTTCTTGTTGGGCTTTTATTTTTTAATTCTTGGCATAAGTGAGTTTCCATATTAGGCCATTCATCTTCCCAGAGAGGCCGACCCACCTCAGTTAAGGTCAGAGGTCACAATTCAACAATAAGAGAGAGAGACCGAGAAAAAATATCAAACAAAACTTTCTAAATGTGAAATGGGTGAAGAAAGTTTAGTGGAAGGAGAAAAGGTGAGGTCAGGAAATATCCCACTGCTTGTTTTAAATATCAGAACCGTCTCACCTGGACTGAACAGAACCAGAACCGAACCACTGCTCAGTTAGGATCAAAGTAAAGTTTTGATTTTGTCTGGAGAAACGACCTGAGTGAAGTTTCCACAGGAAGATGATCTGGGTTGCCATGTCGCCTGCTGGTTCTGGTTCCAGTCCACCGGATCTACCAGAACATCTCAGAACTTCATTCTGCTGACGGGTTTTATGGAGATCCTGGATTCATGTTCACCTTCTGAACGAAAGGTGAGATAAAAGCCTGAAGCTCGTTGTGTCAGCAGCTGTCGGGCTGAGCTCCCTCTGTGCTTTTTCTGGAAAGTTGAGTGGAAGGAAAACAAAGTTCTAAAGCAGGATTGGCTTCAATATTAAGTTCATTTCTTGGTTTAGATGACAAATCACATTTTTTAAGATTCACCAAATAACAGCAAGCAGATTTATTTACAACACTTCCTGCTGTAAAAATGATAAATTCTGCTTCCTTTCATGTTTATTTTCCTGTTTTTTTTTTCTGTGAACTGAGAATCTGAAACTTTTCACATCATTTGGTGATTAAAACATGTTTTGCGCAAATTAAACATTTTTCTCATGAAGAGGTCGGGAGTTCTTCAAAGCGGAAATCCTGCCTTGTTGCCATGGCGACGCCGCATTTTTCCTTTGTCGTTTTCAGGTCAGGTATCAATGATTAATTTGGCCCTGAGTCGCGTCTGACAGGCGCGTTAATCATTGATGAGGTGGTTGTTTACTCAGCAGGAGGCGGCCAATCAGAGCGTGGTCTGGGACCGGAAGCGACAGGCCGGCCAATCAGAGCGGAGCGGAGAGGGAACCGGGTCAGACGGAGACTTGGTAACTCAGAGCTGCTGGCAGTAAAACTGAACATAAATTATCAAATTTAGGTTTCATTGGAAACTTTCAGTTTTGAACTTTTCATTTTCGTCTGAACTCTATTTGACCTTTGTCAGCCGACATCCGTTCACACACACACACACACACACACACACACACATCCTCTCACACAGTCTGTGGTTTTCTGTGTGAAAAAGCACCTGGATGTTTAATCTGCAGCGGATTTGAATAAAAACGTTGCAGGTCTGCAGCGGCAGAGCAAACAGGAAACGGTTCAGCAAAAGTTCAACTGACTATTTAATCAGATCAGTGACGTCATATTTATTTAGTTAAAATCATCCTGAAGTTTGTTGCAACATTTAGATTTTCATCACTTTACAAAATATTTTAATTTTTGTTCATCAAAGTTTAGTTTTATTTTGTTTAATTCAGTCTTAATTATTTTTTGTGTTTCATAATCATGACTGTAAATTACAACTTATTTTATGACTTTTAAATTCAATCACAGCTTTTATTTTGGTAACTGACTTTAAAACTTGTAATTCAGTGATTCTTGAGAACAGGGACAAAATGGGTTTTAATTTTCCCATATTTTTTTTTTATTATTTCTCAACCTTATGTGTGCAAATATGACAATGTTTAGGAAATGTAAAGATGCTAAGGTACAGGCTCCCAGTTGCAACATTTTTTAAAAAATTACAGTTTTAATCGACCTGACCCAGAACTTTGTCATCACCATCTGACAAAAATAAATATAAAATGATTTTTAAAATACCCTATTAGTGATATTTTTACTCATTTTACAGACAAATGCTTCTCAAGAAACAAAAGAAATATTTAAAACCAAAAACAACAAAAAGTCCATCTGATGGAGTTGACACAGAACTGAAGGTGGTGACAAACTAGTGAGTTAAAAGAAAAACTTGCTACATGTGAAGTAATGCAATTTATGTAAAATACATTAAAATGAATTAATTGCACATTTAAGTGAGATTTGTCAACAATTTCACTGAAAGAGTCAGAAAAACTCTGATGGAGTTGACAAAAAGCCAAACTACCTCAATTTATATGATGTTATTCTGAAAGAGGCCATATTGTAGCTCATCAGGTCCATGAAATCTTTACATTATACCAGAATTAAGCTTTTATTTCACAAAATTTCATCAAAGTTTTGTAAATTGTCAGTTATGGAGTTGAGACATCATGGTTGTGACAAACAATTTAGGAATAAAACAGAAGAAAAAACTAAAGAATAACTTAAGCTAACCGGAGCTAACTAGCCCTCCTAGCAAAGGAAGAGAAAAGACAACGTCATGGGGTCCTCAGAAGTTCTGGTGCCCCCCAATAATGCCTGATTTTTTTACATTCTTTTCATGTCTGACGGTGTTGACAAAAACTAGGGACAAATTTCAATGGAGTTGGAAAATATATAAAAATGATTTTTAATTCAATTTATTGATACTTTTATAATTATTTATATGACTTATACTTGTCATAATATATAATTTTAGTATTTCTGTAATTGTTTTAAACTATTATAATGTGTTGAGTTCTGCTCCTGGACAAGGGCTTTTACAGGCATAATCCATCGACTACAATGTTTAAAATAAAAAATTATTCAGCAAATACCTGGAAAATATACATTGTTGTGCTCACATGACCCAGGTTAGTTTAGTCAGATATTTGAAAAAATTATATTTTGTGTATATTTTATTCAAATTTTGTGCTTTATCCATAGGACCTGTTTTGTCCCTATTCTCAAGAATCACTGAATAACAACTTTTATTTGTTTTGGTTTGCAATAAACTCACATTCAGCTTTTATACAAAATTGAATCAGATTACAAACATCATGGGGTTAAAGGCAGACATCTGAAGTTCAGTTTTTAAGAACATGTTTTGTCCCAGAAGAACTCGTTCGTCAGTCCAAAACTGAAGGAGGCAGAGAGGAGTAAGATGATGGTTCGGTAGACCCGGTTCTACTGGAACAAGAACTCCATCATCTGCTCCACCTCCAGCTGCTGTGGTTCTGAGTCAAACCAACCTGTTCCCCTCCTGGCCTGTGGGGGCGCTGCAGAAAAACAAGATGGAGGCGTCAGGTTTTAGCGGTTGGAGGATTTCTCTTTAGTCTTTGGCTAAAGACCAGAAGCCATTTCTGCTGCTAGCGCTAGGCTAGCATGTTTTTCTAACAGCTTTGGTTTCATTTACCCAGAATGTCTTGTGTTGAAGTCCACTTCCTGCTTTTGCGGCGGTCTCCGGTCCGATTGGTGTTCACATATCAAACCGAACCAGAGTTAATTTTCCCAGACCGGACTGGAGGACCAGAGGTCAGTTAGCGTCCACACTTCAACCGAACTGGACTTCCTTGACAAACGGACTGGAGTTGGATTAAAGCGGACTGGACAGAACCGGTGTGAACCTTTAGACTCCAGAGACCCGCCTGTGGATTCAGCAATCCGGTCACTTTCTATCTGATTTCTAAGGTCTCTTCTGGTCCAACCGGATGTCTCTCGGTGTCGGTTCCGGCGTTCAGCTCCAAGGATTTGATTTGGCTGCTGTTGGTCGACGGTCCGTGGCATGCCGACACGCAGATCTGCGCGAGTCCGCGGCGGCACTCCTTGCGGATGTTGTTGCTGGACAGGACGTAGAGAATGGGGTTGACGGCGCTGTTGATGGTGGACAGGCCGAGGGAGATGGTGTAGGACGTGTACATGGTCTCCTCAAACATGCAGGGCGAGTCCACCAGCTGGGGGAACTGGGTGATGACGGCTCGGGCCAGCAGGATCAGGTGGTACGGCCCGAAGCAGACCAGGAACAGCAGCACCACTGCCACCGCCAGCCGCCGGACCCGCCGCTTCTGGTCGCCGTGGAGGCCCGAGCTGCGCTGGACGTTGGTTAGGACGCGGCGGTTGGTGACCGCCAGCAGCAGCAGCGGCAGCAGGAAGCCGATCACAAAGCGGGCGTAGCTGAAGCTCATCACCTTGCTGCTCTGGCTCGGCTCGAAGCAGCGCTTCAAGCCCTGAACGTTTCCCTCCCTCATGGTGAAGACGGCGGTGTGGCCCACGGCCACCACCAGGACGATGACCACCGTGATGACCACGGCGTGGCGCAGCCGCCGCTGACCGCGGGACTCCAGGCTGTAGGCCACCGCCCAGTACCGGTCGCAGGAGATGCAGCACAGCAGGAAGATGCTGATGTACATGTTGGTGAAGAAGATGTAGCCCGTCAGCTTGCAGACCGTCGAGCTCCACCGCCATTCGTGACCGTTGTTGACGTAGTCCGCCCAGAGCGGCAGCGTGAACAGGTAGGTCAGGTCGCACAACGACAGGCTCCACAGGTAAACACCAAGAACGTTCTTCCTGCGCACCTGCTGCCAGGTGAGGAAGAGAGTCAGCACGTTGGCGGGAAGACCGACGACCAGAACGGTGATGTAGAGAACCAGCAGCGGCACCCGGTCCTCCCCGTACGGCCTCTCACAGCTGACTGAGCTCTGGTTCTCCAACAACCCGCCTGTGACGTTCAGCATGGTGGCCAATCAAATCCAAGGGTCTCTGCAGACAACTGGCCGATCAAGGACTAGAGTCTGTAGGAAGAAAAGCCGATCCAATCAGACCAACCGCAGGGTGACGTCAGCCATCACACCATGAGATCAGCATCTGGAGAGAAAACCAGGAAAGTTACCAACAGTTTGAAATCTTCGCCTGTCTGAACCGTAGCTGAGTAAATTTATCTGTGGAGTTCCCCAAGGCTCAGTCCTCCTCCTCTCCTCTTCAGTATTCAAAATCTGAATCTGTTTTTCTTCATGTCTGTTGTTTTTAACTTCTTTTTATCAGCACTTTGAGTGTCTGGCTGAAAGGTGCTATAAAATAAAGTTCCCTTGTTTCTGGTTTTTAAGGTTCTTTACTGTCATATTGAGCGAAGAATCAGAGCCTGATGACTCCAGAGTGAATCTGTCGGTTTCAGAGCCAACAGTGGATCCTAGAGATGGAGGAAGAGCTTAAACTAAACATCCTTCAGAAATAACCGATCTCAGTGTAAAGTCTTCGCTGTTCCTCTTTCTGTCACTGCGGCTCTTCACCTCAGCCGGAGAAGTTCCTCTTTCTGCAGCATCACTATCTGCTGAAGTTTCTCTGCTGTCTGAGTCGGTCTGTTCACATGAGCTGCTGCACGTCTGAAACAGGAAACAAGCAGATTTCTGAGCCGAGATCTGCTTTCAGAACCAACCCTGGAGCTTCTGGTGTCTCGTTGCTCCTTATGCTTCATGTTGGTCTGTAGATTAAAGGACCAGCATTCAGACAGGTGAGTTTGACTCACCTGTCTGAATGTAAATAAGAGGTCAAATAAAGAAGCAGCTGAACTTTAAGTGAAATTATCTTTATCATTCTTCTGTTTGATTACACTGTTTGACTTTCTGATATTAAATTTGATTAGGTTTTTTTCTGATTTAAGTCGGGTTACCATATTGTGTCATTTGGCCACCGCTGACATCCCCCTTCAGCTACTGTTGAGGAGGATGTCATTCAGTTGCTGCTAACCTACAAACACCAAACCACAACTTTGGTGGTAAATCTGGTGACTGAAATCATGCCTCATTCTCTGCTGCTCTCCCAATTCTTCAACAGTCAGTCAGACACTCTACCAAAAGAAAACACATTAGATTTGCTTTATGCCAATATGACAGACTCATTTATCTCCAAAGAAAGAACTCCTCTGGGAAAGTCTGGTTTTTGTCTGGACACAGGAAGTGAAGGATCCCTGCTGTTGTCCTGAGGCCACAGATCGGATCGCTCTGTGCCAGCCGCAGTCAGACGCTTCGCTAACAACCATCCCTGCATCGGCACTGAGCTGCAGGAGCAGTTAAACTGGAAAAAGTCAGAAAACTAGAAAACAACCAAGGCAGGAAATTGAGACGTAAACAGAAGCAGCTCAAAGTCGACATTAAAACAGCGAAGCAGAAGAAGAAACTCGCCGTGTTTCTACTACAGGAAATCCTTCCTGCCCACAGCTTTCAGCACATCTCTGAGAACCAAATGTGTGAAAGCAGCTGGTCCTTTGCACTAAAACCATTTTAAATTTAACTGATGGAATTTTATGATTTTTTATATGATTTTTATTACAAAGATAAAAACATTTGAGCTTAAAAATGTCGACCTTTCAGACATCAGCGGCCGACTCATCATTTCTTTGTTTCCACGTTTAGAACCAGGTGACAAACTGATGACGGTAACAACAAGCTGCCTCTAAAACCTGTCAGGGTTTTTTCCTGATGATGCTGGAAACTTTGAGGTCAGATCAACGTTTTTCTAACCCAGAGCTCAGAGCTCGTGTCAGACAGGATGTGCTTTTATTCTGGCAGGAAGAGTCAAAACCAGACCAGATTCCTGTTTGTTTAAACCTGTTAAACATAAACAGGTTGACTGTGGTTCTCTCTGCAACCAAACTGGAATTTATTCAACAGATCAGAAAAGAAACTTTAGTTCACCTGTTTGCTGCTCTGAAGCCTAAAGGTGTAAAAACTTCTTCAGAGCAGCAAACAGCTGGTAGTTTATAATTATTCTGGTTGAAAAGTAATCAAGAGTCAGAAACAGGAACCTGTCCATGGTCAGCTAGCAGGTTAAAGGTCGCGAACAGTGGTGGAACCACTGAGTAAAAAGTTAGCTGTCCTAATTATGAACACGAGTTTTACTGATGCTAACACGCTATGTACCGCCATGGTATTTACTGAAAGCTAATGTGCTATGCTAACATGGTATTTACTGAAAGCTAATGTGCTATGCTAACATGGTATTTACTGAAAGCTAATGTGCTAAGCCAGAGGTTCCCAAACTGTGGGACCCCCTAGGGGGCGCCGTGTCATTGCAGGGGGGGCGCGGGAAGCCGTCTGGATGAAAAAAAAACAAAAAAAAACATGAACACTGTATGCACTGGGTTTTTACCTTAGAATGGCCAACTCTCTGTTATTCCTGTCAATTTGATACAGTAGAGGCTTCCACACTTCCCATATCTGTGTCCTCTGTCACTTTTATCAGCAGTTAAAACTGTTTAATCCGTTGTTAACATGTTGTAACCTGTTTTTCCGAGCCGCCTCTAAACGCAACATGAGCGCCACGCCGCTCGCGCTGGGTTTCCACCTGTGAAGGAGACCTGCTGCTGCTGTGTGGAGCTACGTAGGTTTGTGTTAGAATCACGGCAGCAAACCAGCAAAACGCAAAGAACTTTTCACAGTTTTTCCCTCCAAACTAACCGACTGAGTTGAGTAAAGCTGTTGGATGCAGGTAATGTTAGCTAAAAGATGACTAGCAGGTAATGTTAGCTAAAAGATGACTAGCTAATATCAATACAGAACCTTAAGCTTAAGTACCTTGTAGGCTACCGATGTTGGTGTCTATTTTCAGCTATGATTCATTTATTTTGCTCCCAAAAAAGTCGATGTCCCCCTAAGCTAACATGGAATTTACTGAAAGCTAATGACCTAAGCTAACATATGATATTTAGTGGAAGCTAATGCTAAAGTATCATGGCAGGATGGTATTTAGCTAAAACTAATTTAGCATAAGCTAATGCTAAAGCGCTGCATCTGGACGAAGGACAGAACTTTGACCTGACAGAAATTCAGGTTAGCACCAGCAAAACTTAGCAACACGGCAGTGGAGGGGTGATGATGTGGGCTTGTGTCACTCAGTCACACATGAAGGTCAGAAGATGATAACAGAAACTCTGGTTAGGAAGTGTATTATAGGGTGTGTTCACTTTTTATAGCCCTTATAAACGTTCAACCGTCTAAATTCTGACTTTATCTCTTCTTTTATTACGACAAACGTTATTGAAATGAATTTAAATAAAGAGCAGCAGTATGGAGCTATAGGGCACGGTGGTGGTGCAGTGATGATGTGGGCTTGTTCTGCATCTTTATGGTCTTCCCATCAGTGAAGCTGTTTCAGGTTTTCTTTCCTGCTTCATATTTAACTAATATTCAGGTAAAACCACCAGATTCTGATAAGTCTATAAATAAAACCCCAAACTAACTGTAAATGAAGACATTTTACCTTCATTTAATGTCCATCATCTTCTTCTTCTCTGGTGTAACTGGAAAGTTTGTCTTTAATAAATCCAGGACGGATCAGTTTTCTGAGAATAAAGGGTCACTCAGCCGCAGTTTCCTCAAAACATAAATAGTAACGATCGCCTCGTTTCTGCAGCCGTTTCCTTCTCCTCTGATGGTTTTAGCCTCACTGATCCTGCAGATACAATACAATGCAGACTTAGAGCGGTGGTTCTCAAGCTGCGGTGCTGGTGCGTTTGAGGACGTTTTGTTTCTGTGTTTGAAGCGTCTCTGAATCGTGGGAGTCGTTTGTTCTGTTGCATCACCTCTAAGTCAGAATTTCTGCTGAGGAATGAGCAACACATTCCTGTAAAGTCCAGCCTGGGGGTTTACCAGCTGCTCTGCTCAATAATCAGGCTAACGTCTGCTAGCATGGCAGTTCAGATAAAAAATAAACTTCAAACACAGAATAAACTCCAGTAGCAGTCAGTTTTGCAACAAATCTGGAGAGGCCTCTGACTGAAGATCGTTGCTGTGTGACAACTTCATGACTTTCATGCTAACAGCTCAATAGCTAAAGAGTAGAGATGATATCCAGCAGAGAGACGATGGATGGGAGGTTTGGGCTCAAAGTTCAGGCTCCTCTTTAACCCTTTAACGTTTTTATCAGCGCTGCTCTGAGCAGCAGCTGCTATAACGAGCTCAGCAACTGTTTGCTAATTGCTGCTGGCTAGTCTGAAGGAGCTGAGTGGGGGAGGAGCTGCGCCTTGAAGGCGGGGCTAGGTCCATCTAGCGTTTTACAGCTGTATGGTTTCCATGGAGATAAACGGATTTCTCTAACATGGAAGAATCAAAGCAACGCTCCAGGTTTGATTTGATGAGAGAAACTTCATAAAAAGTTAATTTATCAAGTTCCAACAGAACCTCCAGAACCCGGCGGAACCAGACTCAGTGGAGGAAAAGCAGAAAAATCTGGACCCAAGTGAGATGATCCACATCGCCGGATCCTGGTGGTTCTGGTGTTTCCTTCTTCTTCTTCTTTGTTAAAACCACATTTCCCCTTAACTTCTGACCACATGTGGGAAGTAACTAGTTACATTTACATAAAGAAACTTTTTGATCAGAATAAAAAGGACTTTTAGGAGTATTTTTACTACACCGTACTTTTTACTTTCACTTCAGTCATTTTATTCTGGAGCATCAAGACTTTTGTGGCCATGAGGAAAACAGACAGACCAGAAGATATATTGGAAACTTTTTACTTTTGAGTAGAAATATGAAATCTTGTCCTTTTGGGTTTGTAATCAGCTTTATTTCCTGTAGTTTCAACATTTGTGATTGTTTCAGTCATTCAGTTTTTTATTTTGGTTTTTAAATAAATAATGTTCCTTTTTTCCTCCATGACTCCAAAACTCCTGTTTAAGTAGTAACTCCATGTTCAGGTTAACATTTCCATACTAAGAGATTAAATGTTTGATTGGTTCATTAATGGACATTTTATGTAGTTTATCAACATTTGTAAAAATAATCAAAAGGTCCTAAATCCTCCATCAGAGCCGCTGCTGGGATCAAATTCAGATTCTAAGCTTCATAAATTTGGTACAAAATTAGTTTTTTTCAGTAAATAAATAAGGATCAGAAACTGATTGAATAACTTTTCTTTACATAATGAGGTAAATAAACACTGAAACGATCTGAAGCAGCTTTAATGTTTCCGATAAGACGCGTTAGAGCGTCATGAGAATCATGACGGTAAAACATTAATATTTAATGAGCTTCATCTGTTCTCTTTGTTTCCTCAGATTTTCTCATCATTTCTGTTTTATTGATATGAACCAATGAAGCTGATCGATCTGCTGCTGCAGGTAAATACTCACCTGTGAAGCTGCGCGTGGTCCGTCTCTGCGCTCGCGCTGCTCCTGAATGAAGCGACCGGTGGCGGCTCCCTTCAGAGAAACCCCCTGGGTGACGTCACCGACGTCATCACGCAGTCATCACCCCCCCTCTTTCCTCCAGGTCTTCATGTTTGAGTCAGCAGCGGGAAAACGCTGCCACTGCGCCACCTGGTGGCGGTCTGACCTGCCGGTTACCATGGTGACCTGAGATGATTTATTCCTCACCTGCTCCGGTTATTTTAACGGTTCTTCTGTTTCCTTCCCACAGTCGCCCTGTGCTTCCAGGACGGGGGATTCCAGGTAACTTTGGATTTTATTAGAACTGGAATTTATGTTACGATTTTTTAAACTAGTACAGCTTAAAAAAATTAAAATATTTCATAAAAGTGCAATAATTAAAGCTGCAGTATTTACCTTTTGTAAAAATGCATCAAAAACAACCAATCAGAGGCAGGAGGCGGGGCTTAGCACTGTCAGTCAATCTGTGAACGCGCTGCTAAATCTACAAATCAACTCACTGCTATAAAGAAGCTCAAGATGCTAAAGAGTCTCTGTCCAAGCAGATTGACATAAAATTGAGTGGAAGGAAGACGTGCTTTGCATCAGGGAGAACTGGAGTCATGACAGGAAATCTATTCCATTATAGAAATGAACAGAACACTCTTCAGAAACTTAAGAAAATGTTTAATCTGAATTTTTGAGAATTTCTTTTACTTGTAAAAACGGCAAAAAAAAAAAAAGAAAGCTTAAATATTTTCCTCTGTGTGATTAAATATGTGACATATTTTTTATCTGTACTACAGATAGAGTCTGCTTATGGGACTAGATTTCAGAAAATGACCAGTTTGTTTTGTAAAATGTCTTAAAATGAGATTTTCTGTGAATTTAGCTCTTAAAACAGAAACATTAAAACATTTTAGCACCATATTAAATATAAAGTTCATACATATAGAGTATATTTTATTCTATTTGTTTCCTCTAATAAAAGTTTCTGGGATGTTCAGGTGTGTTCACCTCGTTGAGGCTGCTGCCCTCTGCTGGAGCTCTGACGCCCCTGCAGCCTTTATTATCAACCTTTATTCATTTTTTCTCTGCAGTTTTGATAAAAAAATCACTTTATTTCATCATACATCATGTTTTTAACAGTTTTCCTTCTATAAGAACAGACAGGTTAATATGACGTAAACATGGACTCAGAACCAGAACCGGTTCTGACCCGACTGGACCATCACATCTTCTCTCGCTTTCTGTTTTCACAGTTTTGCTCTTTTTATTTTGGATTTTTAAAGTTTTCCAGGGAACGGCGACGGAAGTCTTGGCGACAATTCGGCAGGAAGTTTTGGCTCCGCCCAAACAGGAAGCTGGCACTTGAGTTTCACAATAAAAGTCCTCAGTTTTTCCATCGGATTTGCTGTGAAAGAAAAACCAGACCAGATGAGTCATGTGACCTAAACCATAACACTCTTCCTCTTCCTCCTCTTCCTCACCTGGTTGCTTAGCAACTCATCGATCTTCCGCTCCTCCGCCGAACCGCGCTCCACCTTCTTCCGGTACTCCGCCAGCTGCTGCCGATCCTTCATGTCTCGGTACGTCTGATTGGCCGACAGGCGGAGGAAACGTCAAAGCCCCGCCCCCAGCGTTTTCATTGGTTTAAACAGCTACGGAAAGCAGCCAATCAGAGAACTCACATTGATGACGATGTCGTGGCATTTATGTTTCTGAGCCAATCCGATCCTGAGCTCCGCGTCGCTAACGAGTCCGACGTATTCCTGTAGGACCTGTTAGCAACCGATAGCATTAGCGTGGAATATAGCAAGCCATTTTAACATAAAATCAGTTTAATATGACGATCTGTAATTACATTGTAAATATCTAAGAAAGCATTTTTACTATCCAGAATGGTAATTTAAGATATCTTGAATTAGAATTTTGACTAGTTAAAACTAAAAACGAGATCTTGAAATTAGTTGAAGATATCTGAAATATTTTCTCCAGATACAGTAAATCTTACGTTGTTCCCACCAGGCAGAACATAAATCTGTCAGGTTTCTGTCTAATCAAATTATAATATAAGACAATTTAATGTATAATATGTAGTCATAAAGCAATTTCATATATTCTGAATATAAGTGGGATAAAACTGATTGTATGTTAAAACGGCTTGCCGTAGCTTAGCATCTGAGCTCCTGGCTCCGCCCACTCACCCGCGTGGGGGCGGAGTTTTTCTGCAGGATGTCGACGACGCGCTGGAAGCTGAGCGGAGATTTCTTCTTGGAGAAGCCGAGCCAGTTCCTGGAGTTAAACATGGCGTCTACATCCGCCCAGTTCTTCAGCTTGGCCCGCGCCGCCAGCGCCGTCGTGAAGTACTGCTTCTCCGAGATCTGAGGGACAGCGTTAGCGACCGCGTCAGAGGTCAGAGCAAAGAGAGAAAACACGTCTCACCTTGAATGTCTGCCGGACGTTGAGCGGGCTGCTGAAGGTTCCCTGAAGACAGAAAAACAGGAAGTTCGGCTGATCTGGGTCAACTGACCCAAATCCTCCCAGTTTAACCAGTTGGATCCCAGTCTGGGCCTGACCTCCGGCTCGTTGTAGTGGTAGAAGCAGCAGTAGTACAGGGTGGTGATGAGCGGCATGTTGAGGATGGAGGCTTTTCTGGGAAACTTCTGGAAGACTTCCTGCTTTCCATCCCGCTCCGCCTTCCGGTCCGCCGCCTGCAGAACCACAAGGAGCATCAACAGGTGGACTGGGAGCAGACTGGGAGCAGAGTGGGAACAGACTGGGAGCAGAGTGGGAGCAGAGTGGGAACAGAGTGGGAGCAGAGTGGGAACAGAGTGGGAGCAGAGTGGGAACAGACTGAGAACAGAGTGGGAACAGAGTGGGAACAGAGTGGGAGCAGACTGGGAACAGAGTGGGAGCAGAGTGGGAACAGAGTGGGAACAGAGTGGGAGCAGAGTGGGAGCAGACGGGAGCAGAGTGGGAGCAGAGTGGGAACAGAGTGGGAGCAGAGTGGGAACAGAGTGGGAGCAGAGTGGGAACAGACTGAGAACAGAGTGGGAACAGAGTGGGAACAGAGTGGGAGCAGAGTGGGAACAGAGTGGGAGCAGAGTGGGAGCAGACGGGAGCAGAGTGGGAACAGAGTGGGAGCAGAGTGGGAGCAGACGGGAGCAGAGTGGGAGCAGAGTGGGAACAGACTGAGAACAGACTGAGAACAGAGTGGGAGCAGAGTGGGAACAGAGTGGGAGCAGAGTGGGAGCAGAGTGGGAACAGACTGAGAACAGACTGAGAACAGACTGAGAACAGACTGGGAACAGAGTGGGAGCAGAGTGGGAGCAGAGTGGGAACAGAGTGGGAGCAGAGTGGGAACAGACTGAGAACAGACTGAGAACAGAGTGGGAGCAGAGTGGGAACAGAGTGGGAGCAGAGTGGGAGCAGAGTGGGAACAGACTGAGAACAGACTGAGAACAGACTGAGAACAGACTGGGAACAGAGTGGGAGCAGAGTGGGAGCAGAGTGGGAACAGAGTGGGAGCAGAGTGGGAACAGAGTGGGAACAGAGTGGGAGCAGACTGATCAGATTAACATCAGATTACTGTTTGGTTCACTCGCCTCAGGATGCTTAAATCTTACAGTGCAACAGAATAACTGCTAATATTTATCTGACCACTTGGGGGCGCTTGTTTAATAATCATGGTGACCAGTCAGAACCAGTCTGACCCGGTTCTGACCTCGATGATGATCTGCCGCTCCAGCAGGGTGTAGTGATCCTGAACATGATTTCCGTCTTCACCGCTGAACTGGAGGCTAGAAACCAACAAAACTCATGAGAATGTAAACAAACAAACAAATAAACACTTCCTGAGTTATTTATAATTTCTTCCATTTTCACTTCTCTTCCACAAATTCCTCATCATTCCTCCATACTTCCATTCCCTCCCTCCTCACCTGAGGCAGCTCTTCAGGAAGTCCCGCCTCTTGTTCTCATCCGCTATGTTCTTGTAGTCTTTATATTGCAGCAGCTGTTACCATGGAGACAGTCATTTACTGTTACCATAAACAAAATAAAGAGCACAATGGAAATACGGCGGCCATCTTGGAGAGGTCATCCTCCCTGCTTGGCTAAGCTAACAGCAGAAGATGCTTCAGCACTGCTGGATATTTCTGTTCAACACTAACTATGTTTAGAATCTTACTAAAAACATAAACATGATTTGATGTGTGGTTTATAAAATGCTTATCATGTATCAAATAAAAATATCCTGTTAATATTTTATTCTGTTAACCCGACTAATAATGTTTAAACATAATGAACCATGAATTGATCCAATTCAAAAATACTTTCAAAGAAAACAAACACGTCCCTACACACATGGCTATGATGGCTGTGTGATTTGAGTTATGAATGATTAAATGTGTTATCTGCCAAACAGAAAACACAGAGTAGAGCAGTCGACCCCTCCAAGATGGCCGCCCTGCAGCAGGTCAGTGTCCATGAAGCATCGACTCTTTACAGCTGACGACTTACAGCGGCTTCCTCCGTCCGGCCCAGCGCCCTGAGGAGCAGAAGAAGAAGAAATGAGATACAAACAAACAAACAGAGAATCCAGGTGAGTCCAGGTGAGTCCAGACCTCAGCAGCTCCAGCAGCAGCCTCTGCTCTCGGCTCTCTGTCAGGTAGTGGATGAAGTGCCTCAGCGCCGTCTGCCTGGACTCCAGCTCCCGGAATAAAACCTCTGAGCAGAAAAACCCAAACGGTGAGAAAGTGACGTTCAGCCTGCGGCAGCAGAACCGACGGAGAGACTCACCTTTACACAGCGTCCTCTTCAGGTAGATCAGAACCTGCAAACACAAACAACTTCCACAAGTCGGCAGGAAGTTTTCACTCTACCACTAAATCAGCTGACAATTATTTCAATAACGATTAATCACGATTAATCGTTTCAGCCTCACTATTAACCCACCTAAAACTTTTGGCTTCAGGAATGTCAGCCTTAATTTAGATACATTTTCTAAAATATTGCTCCAAATTAAGATATGCTAACATAAAACACAACTGTTAGCCTTGGCTAGCTGTATGTTAGCATTTTACTTCCACAGCTGGTTTATTTTGATAACGATAATTTTTATGATCCATGACCAGTGGATACCCTTATAAAACTGAATCATATTTTTACTAAAAAAAAATAGCAAACTGTTCAGCTTTATAGCGTTAGTTAGCCTGCTGCTATTAGCTAGCCTGAATCTGCATCATTTTCTATGTAAGAAATTATTTTGACTGTAATTATACATTGTTTCCATTTTATTTGAACTTTTCTACAAATTAATAAATGTAATATTGATTATATAAAAGCTCTCTAAATAAACTTTGGAGTTTTGCTAACAGCTAAATGTTCATCAATAAGCTAACTTTAGCCAATTTAACTGATTTATTTAAATTTCTGTTAAAGATTTTGGGTCGTTTCTTTTATATTCTGAAATATTTGCTGCTTTTTCTTGTCAATGATGTTGACAAAATAATGTTTTTATTAAGTCAAAACCAGCAGCTTCATGTGTTCGGATCATTATGAATAAAGTTTTTCGGATCGGTGACGATGAGTCGGAACTTTACGGCAGTGATGGCGTTCCCGTCGTGGGCGGCGACGGCCAGGTCCAGCAGCAGCAGTTTGTCCTGCAGGGAGCGGAACTTCTCCAGAGTCACGCCCTGTGAGACACAAACAGGAAGAATTCTGGTTCTGGTTCTGGTCGGCCCGCTGGGCGCACGCCGCCGGGTCACTTACCTTCCCCTGCTGCAGCCGCTGAACCGTCTCCTCTGCCGACCAATCGCTGACCAGATCCTAGTGACATCATCAAGAGAAATGAAGAGGAAAACAAGAGAAACCAGATGGCAGACTGTCATCAGATTACACTGCCATCAGATTAAACTGTCATCAGATTAAACTGTCATCAGATTACACTGTCATCAGATTACACTGCCATCAGATTACACTGCCATCAGATTACGATTACACTGTCATCAGATTACACTGTCATCAGATTACACTGCCATCAGATTACACTGCCATCAGATTACACTGCCATCAGATTACGATTACACTGCCATCAGATTAAACTGTCATCAGATTACACTGTCATCAGATTACACTGCCATCAGATTACACTGTCATCAGATTACACTGCCATCAGATTACACTGCCATCAGATTACCTTGTACTCTGATTTGGGTTTCCGGAGCTCAGGAGTGTAGAGGCGAAGTGACGAGTCGCCGAGGACTGAAACGGAACAACGTTAGCATCGCTACGTGACTCACTGACTCGTTTGTTCGTCTGACTCACCGTCGTTGAAGGTCTGCAGGTTTCCTCCTTTTGGTTTCCCTGGAAACAGAGCAGAGGTCGGTCACATGACCACTCCAGCTGGGTGACAAATCGATTTAATCGATTAATCCTATTTTTGTTTGGTACAGATTTGGTTGTGCGCGATGTCCTGTAGGCTCCGCCTCCTGGTCACGTGACCAGATCAGGGTCTCACCTTTGAACAGAGAACTCAGAGAAATGCCCGACTGGCTCTTGCTGAGCGACGGCGTTTCCGTGGAGATCTTGGGGAAGGCGGGCTCTCTGTCTGCCCTCTGATTGGACGCCGCCATCTCTTTGACAGACCATGATATACCTGAGCACACAGGAGCCACAGGTGAGCAGCCAATCAGAGCGGAGGACCCCCAACAGGTGGGAGGGAGGCGGACTTACTGCCAACAGGTTCTCCGCTCCAGCTGACCCGCTCCCAGTCTTCCTCATCGTCTTCGGCCAGCAGGGGGCCGATGCTGTTCACCGCCTTCTTGGTCTCCTTCAGCTGAACTCAGCCAATAAAACCAACAGGAAATAATGTGATGTTCAGCTGAGCAGTAAGGAAGTCAAAATGAAAAAATCATGATTAAAAATCTAACATTTCATAACTTTAATCTGTGAGGAGAAAAAAAACAGATAAAAATCTGAAAAGTGCAGCATGCTTTTGGATTCAACCTGATTATTATTTATTGTAAAAAAGCAGAACCTCCGATTGATGGAGAACATCTGAGAAATCTTGCCAAAGATTCTCAGTTGTAATAGTAGGTCTAAACTTTGACTAGGCCATTGATCTAAACCAGGGATTGCCAATAATTTTTTATTTAAAGGACATTTCATTTTTTTATTGCATGTTATGTTTTTAATCATTTAATGATACATATATAAATAATTACACATATGTATTTCACTGTATATTTCTGTGTGTAATTTTGTCAATCCACAGCTCTACTGTTGGTCGACGCTATTAAATACACTGAGGGTTTGCCATAGACCCGGAGGATCTGGACTTTCAGCAGCTTTGTTTCTGTTTTTGTCCCATAAACCCGAACCTCTCCTCGCGCGTTTGGACTCTGGTTCCGGTCTCACCGCGCTCAGCTCATCATCTGCATCATCGAAAGTGAAGGCGTTGTACTTGCTGCTGTTCCAGTAGTCTTCCTCGTCCGCCTTACTCTTCATCATCTGGACACACAGAACCAAACCGAGCTTACAGAACCCTTTCCGGACCAGTTAACTCACACACGGTCCGGTTCTGGTGCTGACACTGGACCCGACGCTGTGATGATGCGTTCAGGGCCAGCAGTTTATTCTGACGGACTGTATTTTGATTTGTTAGCATACTAGCAGGCTAACAAATGATACAATCTAAGTGGTTTTTCCCGCCGTGACAAACCGCAGGAACTGTGACGTCATCTTGGTGTTTAATGACGTAACAACAACCTTCACAAAAACCCACTGGATATGAAACAGTTATCGATCAGGATCGATCAACTGTTATTACCTTGTTCACCTGACGTTGCTCCTCAGTCTTTCTTCCGGAATTCGACGTCACAGCTTCCGGGTGCGCGGGGCTTCTGGGAGTTGTAGTGGATACACGCTGCCTTCCTTAACAGAAACAAATCTTCTTGATGTTATTGGCGCTACAGGAACAAATCGTTCCTCTTCAACTTTCTTCTTTCTTACTGCTGAATCCTGACCTCTGACCTTAACTGAGCCAGTCAAAGCTTTAGAAGTTGTTCTGTGAATCTGTGGCCTCCATATTTTTGTTATTAAGATGGGCTGATATTTAAATACTTGGAAAACTGTTTTTTTTTTTCCTTTCTCGTGCTGTATGAACGATCAAAGCTGCTTTTGCTTTGTCAACCTGTATGTGGTTTTATTTTGAAAGTCTGTGTGGCGAGCAGCAGCTCAGGTTTCAGCTGCTGTGGGTCAAACCTCAGACTGAGGGACTCCCAGTCCAGTTCTGGTCCTCTGGATCGATCCGGTCCGGAGTTTATCCGTCATCGATGGCCAAGTGGGGGGAAGGGGACCCTCGGTGGATCGTTGAGGAAAGAGCTGACGCCACCAACGTCAACAACTGGCACTGGTCAGTGAAACATTGAACACTGAGGCTTTTATTTTGGAATTCTAGCTTTAGAGAGTTTAAATGTTTTCACCTTTAAAGTTGTGTGAAAGTTTCTAAATGCTAATATGAAGACAAATCCTGGACCTGAAGGCAGAAGCTGTCAAAGTGGTCTCCATGTTGGTTTCCATGGTTACGCTCAGACAGAAGCAGAACCCTCCAGAATGACCCGAGGGGTAAATCTGGAGGGTTATTTTAGGGTGGCAGAGTTATGAGACCTGGCAGCTCGGCACATGTGCAGATATTTTTAAACGCTGTGATGCCAGAGGTGGGCGGAGCCAGTTCGCTCACCCTGTTCCCGTCTTCCCTGTCAGGACGGAGCGAGACGTCACGGCCTGGTCCTCGGACCGCCTCCGTCAGCTGCTGCTGGGCGTCCGGGTGGAGGGGTCAGAGGGCGTCTGCGAGGTCACAGAGGTCAGCAGGCTGGACGGAGAGGCGTCCATCAACAACCGCAAAGGAAAACTCTTCTTCTTCTATGAGTTCCAACTGAGGGCCAACTGGTTAGGTCTGTGATGTCACTGATGATGCAACACCACTGAGGCTCCTGATAGGGCGACACTGATGATGTCATTCATTCCAGGGACGTCCTGCAGTGGACTGAAGTACCGAGGGACCATTGACGTCCCCAACCTGTCCGATGAGAACGATGAAGACGACCTTGATGTGAGTCAGTTGACCTTCAGCCTTGCACTCGTCCAGCTGCCTTGTTGACGTTGAGTTGCTCCGTTTGGTCCAGATCTCGGTGTGTCTGTGTAAGGACCAGCCCAGCACCCCGCTGCTGGACCTGATGAAGAGGTCTGGTGGGAAGGAGGTCCGCAGGGTTCTGGGCCAGTACGTCCGTGACCTTAAATCAGGTCTGCTGTCCACTGACAGTCACCACCAGGTATTTAGGCAGGAATAATGAACGTCACAGCAAAGGTGACCTTTAACCTCTCAGATTTCAGTCAGGGGATGATCCTTCCCACTGCTGACGGGCAGAAACCATCCACACCTGTGGCGAGCAAGAAGAACCAGGTCAAAACCAGTAAAACTCAGGTACAGTCCACCTGTTGTCCCGACCCAGCTGATTCTGACTGGACCTGAACATCGTCTCCATGTCGTCCTCAGGTTAGCTCAGACGCTAAGCGCTCGTCCAGCCCGGCTACCTGTCCCACAGGTGTTCGCATCCAGACCTGCAGCTTCAGCCTGAGGGAAACGTTCCAGACCTCTGCTGATGAACTCTACAGGACCTTCATCAACCAGGAGGTACCGACCAAAACGGACCCAGCTAAGGAATCACAAGGCTTCGGCTCACAAAGGCTGACAGTGGTGTCCGATGCTAACTAAAATGTTAGCTGAGCTAACCCTACAGCGCTACGCCATCCCAGTGCCGGTGGGGCTGTTTGCCCAGGGAACCAGAAATCCTTGGACTGCCTCTGAGGGCTACCAACATGAATTTAGTGAAAGCTAACGCTAAAGTACTACGCCAACACTAACATGGCCAGATTCTGAGATCACTAGACGATTTCAAAGTTAGCCAAAATGCTAGAGCACTCTAAAAATAAATTATCAGCAGAAGAGTGCCCACTACTGGCCGACAGCGTGCATGTCTTAGATCTGTCCCTCAGCATGCCATCAAGTTCTGCAGAACGGGTTCTGACCCGTGAGGACAGATGTGGTTCTGGTCCATCTGACCGGCTCCTCTGCGCTCTGTCCAGTTTGTTCAGGTGTTTACGCGCTCAGCAGCGACTGTTGACGCCCGGCGAGGAGGAAAGTTCCTTCTTCTTGACGGCAGCGTCAGCGGAGAGTTCACAGAGCTGGTGAGGTCTCGGTCCTCGTCAGACATAAAATTGTTCCATGTTGGCGTAACCAGACGGTTTCTCTCTGAAGGTACCAGACCAGAGGATTGAGATGAGGTGGCGCTTCAGGACTTGGCCCAGCGGTGAGTCTTTATGCCATGAAGTGTTGCTGCTGCTGCATGCAGAACGCCTGAGCCCTCTGGTTGCTCCATCAGAGCACTGCGCCACCATCAGGCTGGAGCTGGTAGACCGAGGAGACGAGACGGAGCTGGAGCTGGAGGCCCGAGGAGTTCCTGCTGGGGAGGAGGAGACCACCAGGGAGGGCTGGAGGCGCTTTTACCTCCAGGCCATCAAACAAACCTTTGGGTACTGAGAGGGCCTGGACCCAGAGGAACGCCTGAGACTGTAGAGTCTTCAACAGTTTCTGTTGCCGGTGTCCTGAAGGAACATGAGCTTCATAAAATCTCCTGCTGCTCATTTCTGTCCAAGGTGGGTCCAGAAAGTCGGTACCGTTGATGGGCAACGTCGACTGAAAGCCACAATGAAGAACCTGAAAAACTATTTATGTGTTCAAAGTGTTTGACTTTTTACAGCTTGTTCTGAGCTAAAGGAGCTAATCCTGAAGGAACCTGTTTTCTACACCAGCGCTAACTACAAAGTTAGCTACGCTAACACTACAGCTCTAATCATAAACATTAGTTCTGCTAATGCTAAGGCGTTGTAGCAACACACTGTTTAGTGGAAGCTAATGCTAAACTAGCTTTAACCAAAAATACTTTATGTGGAATGAAAAGATCTGTGGTATGTTAAGGAACTCAGATCCTCTAAAGACGACAAGCTTTGAGCACCAATTTCATTTTGACTTTATAATTTACATATTCTATAACGATACTAATTATTATGTATCTTGTTTTAAATGTTGTTATTGGGGAAAAAGTAGAATAAGAGGAAACAGATCTACAGTATAAACAGACTTCAAAATAAGAGCATGAGAATTGCAAATTTATGGATCTAAAGCAGGAATATATAAAAGGATGTTGGTCTTTCAAAAGAAAGCTTTCTTATACTTTTCAAAATAAAGGTTTTGCAGTGAGCTAATAGATTGTGTTTTTATTCATATTTACTGCATTACATTGTTTATAAACAAATATAACTTGGGGTAAAGCGGTAATATAAAACAGTTTCAGTTCAATGTTTATTTTTCTTTGTGAATCAGTAAAACTACATAGAATTAAAAAACTTTGGATGTTTAACAGGTGGAGATGATGAAAGAAAAACAAATGGAGTCATTTGTTCTGTGGATCTTTTTGTTTCTTTGAACTGCAGTTGGATCTTAACTAAAAGTGCATTTAAAACATTAAATAAAATAAAAACATTTAACAGAATGTGTTTTTAAATAAAAGTGAAAGTTTAAACATTCACATTGTGACCTGCCTGGCAGCAGAACGCTGCTCCTCTTCTCCTTCAGTTGTTGAACTCTGACTTTTTAACAAACATTTTATCTGTATATCAAAGCTTTTGGTCGTCTCCTGGGATGTGCTGCTGTTTATTGTCTTTAGTTTCCTTCTGTTTTGAAAGATGCCATGTAAAGTAAAACTGAGTAAAATTGTATTTCTGCAGCATCTTTCAGACATTAGATCACAGCTTCACAAAGGCCAAAACTAAAAGTTACTGCAGAAAGTCGTCCTGGTTTACCTTCTTTATGTGGAAAAGCTGCTGCTTGGCGCATCTTCAGAGTTTAAAAATGCTGAGAACTGGCAGCATGCCTTCTTCGTCTGGATGTTGGGCTGTTGGTGCAGGAACAGTAGGAAGAAACTGGACCCATGAGCCGGGTCAGAACCCAAACCCAGGAAACAGAGGCCTGGTGACGCTGTGCCAAAGACATTTGGTAAAAATAAATTCTGCCAGCAGGACAGGCCACAAACACTCAGGTTCAGTTATTCTGGTCTTCCTGCTCCAGGCTGCAGTCAGAGCTCTGCAGACACCAGGACTCAGCCTGACCGTCAAACCGGCAGCCCCCAGTCTGCGCTTCCCCTCTGGGCACATCTCCCTTCCTCCCAGTAACGGCGACCAGTGGCTGCAGCAGACGATAATCAGAGACTCGGCTCTGTATTAAACCCACTACCATTTTCAGCCAAATATTTTGCTTGCTAATTAAATGTTTAGTTTGAAACTGTAACATTTATGAATGAATAAATGTGACTTTTTTCCTCCATTTTCTCTCATAAAGGCCCAATAATCCAAATATTTGCTGTTAATCTTTAAAACGACGCCTCATGTTTGCGGGCGGCTCACCTGGCCTGCAGCTTTCTGACTAAACGCCTCGGCGCTGTGCAGGCAGGTGATGCTTCAGGCTGCAGGACTGAAACAGGAGGAACGTTTCAGCCGGACAGAGCGAAGCTTCGTCAGATGGAGGTAAAATGTGAGCTTCAGCTCCTGGCCGACCCACACGGTGCCGCAGCGTGGCCCGCGGCCGGGTCCGGGCCAGGAGGCGTGCTGACGGGTAACATGTTGCATCGCAGCGTGACTCTGTGAACCGATGACGCCGAGCAGAACCAGGAATATCACAGGCAGACGGGGGGAGTTCACCTCAGGCGTCACAAACACACCCAACACATTTTCTGTCTCTTCACTGCAGTTTCTGCTGCTGGTTCTGGTTTTTATCCTCCTCCAGCTTCGATAAGGTCCAAGAGAAAAAAATCATGTTTTCACAATGTTCATTCATTTATAAACATTCATTTCAAGTTAAACATTTACTTAGTTTACTAGCTAAATATTTGCTTTCAAACTAAAAATGACACTAAATATTTAGTTAGCTCTTTAATTTGGAGCTAAATGTTTATAAACTCACATTTATGAATGAATGAATGAATGAGACTGAAATATGAGCCTCTGTTTTCTTCTGATCATAACAGGATAAATAACTCAGATTATTGCTGTTAATTTTAACTGTTTAACTTTAAAACGCAGCAGAGGTTTTTATTAAAAACTCGTTTTTCTGTGTTGAGTCTGAATTCAGCGTTTCTGTGTTTGATCAGCAGATCCTCAGGTGACATCATGACTGTTTCCATGGTTTTGGCTCCGTCTCCATCAGCTGTGAGGAACAGTTTGGCCAGCAGGAAGCCGCCATGATGCCACCTGGACGCCGCCATCACTGCACAGCGTCACATGACCGACTGTAAGCTGATGCTAACCGCTAACTGAGCCGTCCTGTGATCAATCAGCCGCCATGAAGCAGCTCCTCCCTGAATCCTCCAACCGGACCTGCCGGGTTCTGGAGTCTCACATGTTTCTGTTTCAACCACAGTTTGGGCTGCAGAGGCTAAAAACCGGCCTGGTGATCCACAAACATCTGAAACTTCCTGATTATCTTTGACCTTCATTTCTCTTACATTTCTGGCCGACTGAGTCTGGATCTGATTATTTAGATCCAAACTCCATATTTAGATGTGAACTAGCTGAATGTCTAAATACAACAGAGCTGCTGTCTTTAGGTTGCATTTAGTTTGCTATATTTAGCATCAGGCTACATATTTAGCTCTAACCTTAATTAGCAAGCTAAATATTTAGCCCCACGCTAAACGATGAGGTCTATCGCTTATATTTAGTTATTTAACTAAATATAACAGAGCTGCTATGTAATATGTTTAGCTTGCTAACTAAATATTTAGCTCAATATTATATTCAACTTGATAAATAGTTAGCAGCTAAACATTTAGCTTAGTTAGTTTAGCTTGGTGAGACGTAGCTAGCTCTCAGCTAGATTTGGAGTTGGAAGCTAAACAGTTAGCTAGCAAGCTAAATATTTAGTTATCTGTAACATGGAGGTGGCATCTTGACTATTGAGATAATATTCAATTAGATAAATATTTATCTTGCTAAATATTTAGTTAGTAACCTAAATATCTAGTTTCTAACTAAATATTTAGTTTGAATCTGGGACATTTATTAATAGATGAGTAATTTGGTTAAAATGTGACTTTGAAAGATGAAGCCATTGTTTTTCTCTTATGATTATTCTGGTTGTTTCTCGCTGTTCGTTCCTGACTGTGACTCTACAGACGTCATGTTGTTCCAACCTGAGGGAACCTGGCTTGGTTTTCAGGACCTTCTGCTCCTGAACAGCTTTTATTTTGTAATCCAGGCTGGGAGTCGGGTTTTAATCATGGCAGTGAAAACATGTGATCCCAGTGAGGAGGCCGATCTGCGGCTCCACTCAGACCTCAGCAGGATGCGACTTTTCCAGTAAACAACTTATCTCCGTCCACATCTGCGACCAATTACTCACAGTACAAAATATGCTGATTCACAATTTACACCTGCTTTTGTTTTTTTGTATTTTCCTCAGGTCCAGAGAGGAATCCAGAAGAGCGCAGTCAGCAGGTTTGTGGTGCCAGCTGCTGCCAGGAAGCATTTGGCTGGAGCTCTGCAGTTTCCAGCCTTAAAGGTGCACTTCGCCTGCTTCATTCACTAATGGCTTATTTTTCATAAATCTCTGCGTCAAAATGACTCACTGGACTTTTTTCTTTTCATGGGCTCCAAGTTTTCCTGAACTCCTTCCAGGAAACGGAAGGACAGTTTCTAGTTCTTCCAAACAATCCCAGATGTAGAACCTCAGACGGCCACTAGGTGTCAGTGTGTAATTGGCGCTGCTGTGATTCTCTTCTTCTCGAGTTAGTTTTTTTTTCTCATATTTAAATGTATTTTATTGAAAATGAAATTAAAAGTTTTTTATTAATATAAATTAACTCCATGTAATTATTTATGCGCCTCCCTGCAGGGGGCGCCGTAGCGCCTCTGCCTCCTCTTCGTCCCTCTGGTTTTAGCAGTGAAATGGCCTTTATGAGGAAATTAAAAATGTAATCTTCATTTTCTGTCTGTTCTCTGGTCTCATTTTTCCAGATATTTATAGAAACACAAACCGCCTCCTGAAGGTCCTCATTCAGACCTCCTCTCTTCAACTGGACTTTTCTTTGGCTTCTTTTGTGACGCTAAATTTGACCTTTTTCTTGTCTTTTCTCCTTTTCTTTGTTTTTTATGCTCAGCCTCTTATTTCCTCAGTGTTCATGTAAAGTATCGTCTCGACTCCATATTTTCCTTTTCTGTCTTCGTATTTTCTTTGTCAAAGTGATCCATCTCTCCTTTTCCTGCATGTTTTAACTCCTCCTCCTTAATCTCTCTTGGATCCTCCATCTTGTAATTTCATTTCAGCTTCCTGGTGCCTCTTGCTTTATTGTTACGTTAAACTACGGTGGCCAGCAAGGCGAAAACGCTTCGCAAACGACGAAACTTCGAAACACACAAAAAGAAATGCAAATGTTACGAAAAAAACTACTCCAGACCACTAGGGGGAGCAACGGCAGGAAGTGCAGGAGAGAGTTGGAGGAAGCTGGGAAAAGGTGCGTTTTTATTTATTCTTTATATTCTACGTAGGTTTTTATGTTTTTTCTGTCAAGTGAAAGTTGCTGATGTCTTTGTTGCGTTCTGTAATTCAAGGCGGTTGAGGCTAATGCTAACTAGCTGCTAGCCTTGGTAACTAGCCAGCTAGATTTTTGCGTCTGTCCTGGGTAAGTGGAGCAGAAGATTATTTCTTAAATTGAGTTCATAATAGTCTCTAAACGTCTTCAGTTTGAGTGAATGAAATCTGCATTGGAGAGTCTGCGGCGATGAAAGGTCAAAGGTAAAGGTTGGGTTTTGTTTCTGTCTTTAAAAACTAAATATTTAAATTTAGTGTAATTTTTCCGTGTCTCAGGTCCGTTTGGACCGAAACATGAAGAGCCGATGCCTCCTGGTTTGCTTTTTTATCCCTGGTAGCTAAAAATGGAAAGTTGTTTATTCCAAAGAGCAGATGCCTCTACGACACACACACACGTTAGCAGGGTGTGTGTGTGTGTGTGTGTGTGTGTGTGTGTGTGTGTGTGTTCTCCCAACCTGTCCGTCCTCCCTGTGTGGATCCGGAGGACGAACCGAACCGACCCGGAGCCGTTGGCGGATCGAGCCGCTTTCAGGCCAGATTTTCTCCTTCCTGAAAGTCTCCGCTCCTTGGTTACGGTTGCTAAGGAAGACAAACAAAACGGTCCAGCCTCGGTCTCCATTGAAAACACCTGCTGGTTTAATTGAGTCATATTTCAGAAATCTGCTGCTGGTGTCATGGAGAACAGACGCCCTGTGGCATAAATCATCATCATAAGCAGCTCAGTTCGTTCCTCAGATTCTCCTCCAGCTTCAGGGATTTTGGTGAAGTTTATCTGAAAAAGCTGTAAAATGAGGTTCTGTGGTTGAAGAGTTCGGTCACCATGACCTGGACGATAAACTGTCCCAGATGTTTTCGCCATAAACAATAATATTGTGTCTTGAGATCCAACTAATATAATAATGTAAGAACACGTTCTCAGAGATCGATAAACTTTTAACACTGGAGCTGGAAAACATTTCAAATATTCAAATGAATAAACGAAACAACAAATAAAAAGAATTACAGCCTGTAAACAAGTCTGAAGATTTTTATCATCCAGTTTCTGGTAGAAAGAGAAAATAATAAATCATAGAAATGGAAATAATTGAGTTAATTTTAATTCATAATGCGATTGACTGATTGACTGATTGATTGATTGATTGATTGATTGATTGATTGCGTATTGTGACTCAGACTGATCAGATTTCTCTCGTCTAAAAGCAGCAGAACCTCAGCCGCTCCAGTTTCCTCGGTTCTCTGCAGCCTTTGCCTTTCTGTGACTCACCTCAGCTTGAAAATCGCTCATCTCTCCATATCCGCTCTGAGTGACTCAGTTTTAATCAGAAAGGCTCGGCCCTCACACTGTCGGCATGGTGAAGGCCAACAACGCGCTGAACATGTGAGAGGAAACGCGGTGATGTTGTAGCTCTGCCAGTTTCTCAGCTAATTCAGCTCTAAATGAATCGATCAGAACTGAAGCTCACCTAAAAGTGCAGCTAAACGGTGATGGTGAAAACTCTGACTTTGAAACATCACATTTAAAATTGGCCTTAAATCGAGATGCTTCAGTTATCCACCGACTCCTCTGACCTCAGCCGCCAAGATGGCCGACTCCTCACCACAATCGTTTCTTCTGTTCCACCGTTTGCAGATCAGTGAAAGTGTCACTGGAGCCAAATAAAAGCACTTTATAATATATTTGGAAATATTAATTTAGCGCACTAAATGTTTTCAAACTTAGAGAAAACGTTGAAGTGCAAAACATTTAATTAGCTTCGCCAGCGGATAAGTGGAGGAATGCCCACCACATTAGAGCTTCAGTTTACATTTGAAGAAGCCAAGAGCGCTAAACATTTTCAAAGTTAGCAAAAAACGCTAAAGCGCTAAATGAAAAATTAGCTCCACTATTTGCAGGTTAGTGGAAGTGTGTCATCACTGCAGCCAGGAAACACTCAGAATTTATTCAGAAATATTAATTTAGGGGAAGCAAAAAGTTTTCAAAGTAAGTAAACATGCTAAGGTACAACTTAGCTATTAGCATATTAGCACAAGGGTGCTAACAGCTGCAGTCAAGTAAATTAGTGTTTTAGAATTTATTGGGAAAATTACATGAAGCTAAGTGAGCTAAATGTGTTCAAAGCTGCCAAAGCGCTAAGCTAAACATTAGCTCAACTATTGGCGAATTAGCAGAAGCATTTCAGTGAGTCATGCAAACAAAAACTGAATGAATCTTTAAGGCTGCAAATACTTTTTCACTGCTCTGAACTTTATTACAGCCACGGAGGTAAATAAGAATAATCTGGAGGAGGAAGAGGAGGAGGAAGAAGCAAACGGCTTTATCTTTGGAGTTAATTACAGCTGGGAGAATGGCTGCAGCTCAGCATGGCATCACACACACACACACACACGGCTCGTCCCTCCACAGGCTGTCTGCTGCTAACCATCCCGACATGTAAACACGCCGTCGGGCCACGCGGAGCGCAGAGTTCCCAGGAAGTCCCGGTCCGGCCCGTTAGCTGCGCCGCGGCCTGCGGTTCCGACAGCGATGGCGTGACTCTGCAGAATCAGTTCCAGTTGTTAAATCACATGCTTGGCCACTTTCTCTGCGTAATTACTGCCCGCTAAGCTCGTTGTAATAAATCATAATGGTCCATGTGTGGAACGAGGAATGTGAAATTATACAGTGAAGACCTGGAGGTCCGCTGCTGCGTTTTCCAGCTTATTTTGATTTTGGGGGAATTTATGACGCCTGGATTTGAGTGGAGCTCATCCTCTGTCTGCCACCGAGGCCGGTTCTGGTTCCTCTTGACTTTTATATTCCTGTTTTGTTTCAGCATTAGAAATGATTTTGTTTCTGTTTTTTTTTTAATGAAATTAAAGTTTTGACGTTAGGATGAGGTTGTCTTCAGCTGTATCAAAATTACTCCGTCTCACAAAACTGCAGCGGAAAAACCTTTTTCAGAGTCACGTGATCAACAACCGGATGTTACTACTGGTGCAAATCACAAAGAAGACAACAGGAAGTAGAAGGAAGATGACGATTTTTAACAACTTATGTGAACAAACTTATTTATAAGTGATTTTAATTGTGTTTCTTATTTTGCGTGAAACATTTTTATGTTCCCTTGACTGGCTTTTGGTCCATGCTAGTTTGTAACCTCCACTTAACATAACGTTAATATTCAACAAAATTACGCTTAGCGTCGCCTGGTTGATTCCTAATTCATATTTTCTTTTCGTGACATTTTAAAAGTTTGCTCAAAAATTGGATGACAATTGGATAAACAGCTAGTAACTTTGTTTCTATCAATATTTTAAAGTATCACATCAGAAAAGGTTGATGGAAACGACAAAATTCAAAATAACTTCCTCAATTTAGCAAAAATAGTTTTTACGTTCGCTTGATGTGGTTTTTGGTTAAAGAGTTAATGTGGATGAAAACAGAGTAAGGTCTGTTTGGTTTATAGCTGCTGATGTTGATTGTGTTCAAATTACCTGCTAAATGAAATGAATTTGTGGGGAACAAACTTTCCCTTTGCTGGTGAATATTCCTGGCAGCAGCTGATTAAAGCAGGTCAGCTCCGTCCCCGTCACACATACCTGGAGACTCTTTGTTATTTTGCCTTCACCTCCTGTTTCTAATTTTAAACGCGCCACCTTGTCATCAGTCATGTCCCACATATGTCTACCTGTCTGCATGTTTTCCCCCTTTATTGTTGACACATCTGGGTTGGTGTCAGTTTCCGTTTCATCTGTCAGTCTGTCTGCGTGTCGGAGAGTCCCGCCGCCTTTGATGCGAACTGATCAAGGGAGTTATTTTTGGTCCTGATTAACGATCCGAGGAACGGCTTTCATCAGGAGTTTGGAAGGTGTGAGCGGCGAGCATATGGAAAGCTCCCCTGGGAGCCCAACGTGTCTCTGTGAATGTGACTTCCATTGTTGGAGCCTGCAAAGACGTTTTACCCAGTCCTGATCCAGGCGACTCTTCGGGCTCCTGGGGGATTAATCTACAGGATGATTAACACACTCGGCCCGCAACACTCCATAAAATCCTAAGAATATTCCCACAGCAGGAAAAGATCCGTCATCATGCATTTCTAGCACCTGTACATTTCATATTTTTATCATTTCCATCTGTTTCTTAGAGAACGAACAATGAATCTCTGGAGAAAAACCTGAAACTCCAACATTTGTTACATTTTCAGCCTCTGTGGTCAAACCAACCAAACCCTCTGAGCAACTTGTCCCCCTCCTGGCCTGTGGGGGCGCTGCGCTAAGGACCTCTCAAAGAAACGAAATGAAACCTCTTCACCAAATGGAAACTGAAGATTTCAGCAGTTGGAGGATTTCTCTTTAGACTTTGGCTAAAGACCACGAGCCATTTCTCCTGATAGCACTAGGCTAGCATGTTTGTTTTCTTTGTATTTACCCAGAATGCCCTGCGGGGGAGTCCACTTCCTGCTTTTGGAGCGGTCTCCAGTCCACTTGGTGTTCACATTCATACTGATCCCAGACCGAGGTTTGGAGGACCAGAGGTCAGAGGTCAGTTAGCATTCACACCTCACCAACCGGACCGGAGTCGGGTTAAAGCGGACTCAACAGGACAGGTGGGAATGATCCATCCTCAACATTGCTGTCATTTTTTATCCATTTTAACACAAAAGTTTCCCATAAATTTTCTTGAGGAATGAAGTTTGGAGCTAGTTAGCTTTGAGCTAGCTAAATAGTTAGCTTTGAGCTAGCTAAATAGTTAGCTTTGAGATAGCTAAATAGTTAGCTTTGAGCTAGCTAAATAGTTAGCTTTGAGCTAGCTAAATAGTTAGCTTTGAGCTAGCTAAATAGTTAGCTTTGAGCTAGCTAAATATTCATGACGGTTTAAATAACCCAAATTATTGCAGCAGCTTTAGAAATGTCTCCTCTTTCTGCTTTCTGGCTCTTAACTGTTGGATAAATGAGCTTAAAAATAAAAAGCAGTGAAGGAAAAGTTTCAGGTCGACTCTTTACTCAAAGCAGAAATAAACAGACGCCAGCAGCTGCTTGTTTATATTTATTTGGAAACAAGAATGCATTTCTTTCACTTCTACTGCGACTCTTCGTTGCACCTCGGATCCAACATGATGGTCGTATTAAGTCCACAGAACACCGTCACAAGAGACACCCCTTTAAATGCACGTTTACCTTTTTATATCCTTTTTTCTGTATAGTTGTCATTCGTATGCAATGACTTGTGCTTTGATAAGAGAAAGAGACATCATTGTTGTCATGATACATGAGAGGGAGAATCAAAATAGAAAAAAGTCGTACGAAGAGGATATACTGGTTGAATACACACTGATACAGAATACAGACACTCACATTGCAGCCTGCCCGACTCGGCCCAAACGGTCCAGAACTCTAAAAAACTCGCGCCTCTTTAACCACAACTGCTCCCTTCTTCTCCTGATTCTAGGATTTTGTAAGTACACCATTGTTGCCTTGCAACAAATTCACTCCCTGCTGGTGAAGCAGAGTTTGGCTGAAATATTGCTTGTAAAAAGGGGCTGTGCAGCAGAGCAGGATTATCACTGCTGAAGCTTTAAAACAAACGACGGATCAGATAAGGTGCATGTCAGAAAGGCTGCAGGTTGAAGTTGGAAGGAGGCGCGTTGCTGCGGCGACGTCCCGGCATGTTTGTGACTGGAATGTTTGGCTGTTTCCTGTTTGGATGCCAACAGCTGCTGAGGGAGGAGCGCGTCACACAAACGTCATTCAGTTCATGCGCAGAGCAAATCCGTGCTTCACCAAAATAAAAGCTTCGAACCAGAGCTGCACGATGCGTCACAGACTCGCTGTCAGAATTTAACACAATTTCAGCTTTTTGGGAACATTTTCTGCTCCAACAGGAGCAACGAGGTTTTTGTCTCCAACATAAATGAGTTTAAAGTACAGAATGGTGTAAGTTTGGAGTTTAGACAATAATTTCCATCTTTTGGTCAGATACAATCACCAGCCCAGAGTTCAGCATTATTCCATTACTGGGCCTGTTTTTAGTATTAGCATGTTAGCATGTTGTTAAGCTGGAGTACCCAGAGAAAGCTTTTATTTTGAAGGTTTATCACTTTAGTCTGTTAATAATGCAGAATCGCAATTTTCTATCATCTGTCTGATAAAAACTTGAGTCTTATTTTGAAGGGCTAACAATCCTGTTTCATTATTTGTTAGTTAACTTAACACATTAATCGCACCCCTTTTATTTTGAAAATCAGATATTAGCTTCTGGCTTCTTTCTGTGATATTTTGACTTTTATTTTGAAAAGCCAACATGGTCACTTTTTCAGGCCTGATTTAATTCCAGAACCAAATCTGATACAAAGCGTCTTTAAACCAGATCCAGGTTTGTTTTCTGATTTTTTAAAAATCAAAACTGATTTTGATTCTTAAAAAAGGAATTTTGTGAAATAAATTACATTTTGACTGTAAACGTGAGTTTTTGTTAATCCCCACACAGCAGTAGAAGAAACACTGCCACCTGCAGGTGGGAGTTAGCATCACTCAATGTTTTTATTATTTTTAAGGAAAATTTGCAATAAACTCACAAACATTAATTTTAATGTAAACTTCTGCAATCGCTGGACTGAAACTTTATTTTGGAAGTCCTTGTTGCCAACTGTGGAGTTATGGATAGTTATTAAGCATATTGTTGTTGTTTTTCAAATTCTGCCCGTTTGATGCAAAACGTAACGGATTTCAGTGACACAGTGGTGAGAATCTGCAACAAATAGAATAATTTGAACAACGCGGCTCTGCGTGTTGCTCCGCCGCCGTGCAGCTCCGCTTCAAAGTTTGAGTAAAAACAAAGAATCTCAAGCAGCTTCAGGCAAAAAGCAGCAAAAATGTACAAGCAAACTACAACAATGAAAGTTTAGATGCTAAGTGCAGATATAACCGTGTGCTGTATGCATTCATATGCAGGGTAAATATTGGAGTACATCTTCAGTATGGGGAGGTCTCACTCTGACCCTATAAATACATAGAAAGCCGTAGTACAGTGTTCACATCCTGGCCTCATGTAAGCAAAACCCCATGCTGTACATAGAAAAGGCATCCACGACATTTAAGAAAAAAATGTACAATTTATGAAACATGGTAACAATAAATAGTATTATAGAATCACTGCTGTACACAAAAAGCATTGTTTTATTTCACTCATATAAAAATATGTCTTAGTGCAACCGTACGTAATGGTAATATCCATAACTTCACATCAACGTTTATTAAGGTGTCCGAAAAACTGAAACCAGGAAAAGGAGGAAGTTGCATTTCTTACAAAGCTGATATGCAACAGAAGAGGAGATACTGTCTTATTTACATTTACCTTCCTGCATCCAGAACCCGAGCCTGAAGGAAAGGCACCAGGAGGTCCGGCTGCAGGCCGCAGCGTCGGAACGTCCAGGCAGCTCGACCTTTGACCCCGAGAGAGAAGCGCTCCGCTGAACAAAGTGGGCAAAAGTTCCACTTCCTCTCTCTGCTCCTGCACTTCCTGTTTCCAGAAACCAAAGCTCCGCCCCCTCGGTTTCAGGACGCGTCCTTCTTCTCCGCCTCCTTTTCCTCCATCGCCGCCCGGGAGTCGGACGCCGGGCTGGGAGGAAGAGGAGCGGGCGAGGAAGAGGAGGAGGAGGAAGGCTGGAGCTCAAGGCCGCTAAAGTGCTGAATGCCGGGCGGAGGCGGGGAGGAGCAGCGCTGCTGCTGCTGCTGATGGGAGTCAGGAAACTGAGCTGAGGAAGCCGCTCTTCCTCCTCCTCCTCCTCCTCGCTCCACACACTCCGGGTCGAGGCAGAGCGAGGCGATGGCCTTGGTGCAGGTGTGGATGCTCTCCTCCTGCTCCGGTCTGACTCCGCCCCCCTCCGGTCTGACTCCGCCCCCCTCCGGTCTGACTCCGCCCCCCTCCGGTCTGACTCCGCCCCCCTCCAGACACTCCCCTCCCCGCCGCCCCCTCTCGGCGGCGGCCGGCGCCCCCTGCTGGCCCAGCGGCGTGGTGGCGGACGTCGGGACGGAGTGGACCATCTGGATTCCTCCGATGGGAATCATCGGGAACGGCGAACGCACCTGAGGAAGAAACGGAAACTTCAACATTACATGAGGGTCTATCCTTATATTATGTCTATGGTTAAATGCAGACGTTTCACGTTTTGCTTTTCATGGAGCGTCTGGTTTACATTCAGCCCATGTGGAGGAGCGGCGAGGGCGAGAGAGAGGCGAGGGCGAGAGAGAGGCGAGGGCGAGAGAGAGGCGAGGGCGAGAGAGAGGCGAGGGCGAGAGAGAGGCGAGGGCGAGAGAGAGGCGAGGGCGAGAGAGAGGCGCGACAGACGCCTCAGTCGTGGCCGTTGTTTTCTGTTGGACGCTCCAAACAGTACGAATCGCGGGTCGAGTCGCCACCTGAACTGTGAATGTAAACCTGACGCTCCAAACGCTCCTTTAGTCACATGGAGCCTCATTGTGCAAAAATCTATCCAATGAAAAGTGCATGAGCTTTATTTTGAAGGGCTAACAATCCCCTTGTCACCTCTCTCTAAGTCCTCTAATGAAAAAAACAACTTAAAAAATAATCTAATCTATTCCGTAGTTTAAATTAGATGATTATCTTCAAGCTTTATTTTGAAAGTGTGTCATTCAGTTTTTCGGGATTACTTTACTTCCTGTTACTGATGTGAAACCTGCTTTTATTTTGAAGCAGATGTATAGATTTTATTTTGAAAAACCATCATCGTTCCCTGTTTCCTGGCTGATTTAGATCCAATTATGTGAAATCTGGTTTGCAAAAGAAATCTATGGAATATTTTGGGAATGTTCATCAACTTTATTTTGAAAGGGCTAATTGTTGCCTTTAATGAATTAAGTACATGGAGGAATTAGGAAGAACAGACTGAAGGGAAATACCTGGAGTTGTGAATGGGTTGGAAGATGGCTGAACAGAACCTGGTGAGGCGGGCCGGACTGGAAGCACCGGGCAGAACCGTGATCCCGTTCAGACGGTGACGAAGAACCGGGACGGAGATCCTGAGAGCAGACAAACAACCGTCAGCGCTTCCTCCGGACAGCTACAGACTTCCTGAGTTCAGTCAGTGAAGCTAACAGCTAGCGGCAGAGCCACGGGGTTTGGGCTGAAACATGAACCCGTCTGCAGGCAGTCGGACTCGTTTGGTTCAAACGGCCCGGCGGCAGCAGCCGGGTCTGAAGCGAAGCCTTAAGAGGAAAACCAGCCGCCTCATTAACCACATCACAGCCGGCCAGGATCCCGTTACCAGGCAGCCGCTGCGACTCCCATCATCCTCCGCTCTGAAACTGCGTCTGAGCCGGACTTCATTCCCTCACCGTCTCCGAACGTTCCCGCCGCCAGATGGTTTCGTCTTCGTTCCACTCGCTGCTCTTTGTCCTTCGCACTTCATTCAGAAACTTCAGCTCAGGATTTTATCCTTTAAGGTTTTTAAGCCTTTGGTTTAAAGTCTTAAGCTTCAGGTTCCTACGGTCACTGAACGCATCACGACTGAACCAACAACTCGCTCTGCCGTCTGTCAGGCGTACAAAAGCAGATTTGGAAGGAGAAAGCCCAGAGTTTATTTGTACAAAAATACTTTAAAACGTTATAATTCCTTGGATTCCTCAGTGTTGCACTTCCTCGTGTCGATGTTTAACCAAAAATCCCAATAAAATATCCGGACATCAGTGACTGAAGGGAAACTCCTCCAGATATCCTAACGACAAAAATCATCTGGGCTGTTTTTGTAAAAGCAACAAAAGAAAAATCTGCTTAAAAAATGCCAAATACAAAAAAGTAAAAGCTGACAGTGGCAGAAAGGAGAATATTTGGTTCATCGGTTCACCTTACAGGAGGCTTCGGTCAGTCAGGGTCGTTTTCAGTCGTCTCATTTGGGTTTCGGTTGGGTGTCTTCCCTGGGTCTGGTGGTCTTTACAGGAGAACTAACAGTTATGTAGGACCAAGACCGGGGGTTCCCAGCTGAACTCTGAACCCAAACCCAGCTGGGAAAGGGTTCAGAGTTCAGGATCAGTTCTAGAAAACTGAAGCTCTTGATTTCCCAACCCTGAAGAGATCTGGAGACACAAACGGCTGAGTGACGACCTCAGTCTGTGAGACGGTTAATAATCTGCTGGAAACTGGAGTTGGTTTGTTGTGTCTAAAGAAAATAAGTTAATGAACGGATGGCTCAACGCTCAGCAGTCCAAACGTCCAACGTAGCTCTAATCAGCGCATTAGGGCTGAAATAAATCGTTTTACTTAAAAAGAAATTCATGAAGAGAAAAATGTCATTATTACCTTTTCCATCTCTGCAGTGGTGCTGCGCCGCCCCAGAGGGAAATCTCCCTGAGCCGCCACCCCCATCTGATGGTTGGCCCTGGGGCTCCGGGCCCCGCTGTGAGGACTGCAGCAGAAAACAATCAGCCGCTCAATCAATAAAAGCAGTCTGAATGCATTTATTGATTCTCACAACCAAGTAGGAACAGAAAAAACCTTCAGAGAAACCAGTTCTGGGGACAAAGACGGCCAGAACCAATCCACCAATCAAAACCAGACTTTGGGCTTTAAGGTCCGATTGATCCATCAAAATGATTTGCACACAGATCAATAATGAGGTAAACATGTTCATCAGTAAGGCGTAAAGTTTTCTGTCCTTTTATGTTTCCTTTTTAGTTCCCAGATAACCTGAGGACGTTTGTTTGGTGGCCATATTGGCTTCCTGTCAGATGCATTTGCTGCATAATGTCTTATGTGGACAGACACTAATCAATCAATCAATCAATCAATCAATCAATCAATTTTAGATGGTCTGAATTTGCCATAAGCATAAACTATGAAGCTTCACCAACTGCAGGCTGCTGGAGCTGACCTTTGATGGTAGAGGCCTCGGCGGGGAGACAGCGGCCGGATCAGGCCGCGGTGCCGCCCTCGGGGTGAAAGGTCTCTCTTGTAGTCCCTTCCTCCTGGAGACGCTGGCCGTGACAGAGGGGAGAGCACCGAGAGGTGGCCCCGCCGCGGGGACAGGTCCCGCCGGTATCCTCCCACCCCCAGGTCCCTCTTGGGGGAGATGTGGCGCAGCGGGGAGATGTCCCGCAGAGGGGACAGGTGTCCGGCGTGGGGGGAGAGGTCCCGGCGGGGGGACAGGTAATGGCAGGTGGAGGGGGACGAGGACGGGGAGCCGGGGGACGGGCAGCCGGAGAGGTCCAGGCCGGGCGAGGAGAGGCGTGAGGAGGGCGAGGACAGGTCCGGCGAGGGGACGGGGAGGTCTTCGTCCATGGAGGAGGAGGGCGGGGCCAGCAGCCGGCTCCGCTCCGGACCTCGATGATGCTCCGCCGGGGCGCGCTCCGGGGGCGGAGCCTGCGGCGTGATCTGGATGCTCGGCACGGTGGTGAAGTACCCGAACAGAGGCGGCCTGCTGGAGGGGCCCAGGAGGTCCGGCGCCCCCTGGTGGGGGAGCTGAGGGGTGGCGGCCACGGCGGTGATGGACATGGACGGCAGGGCGTACGGCTGCGGGCTGGTGGAGCGCGAACGCGTCTTCGGCGTGGAGTCGCCGTCGTAGTCGTCCTCGTCGTCGTCTTCGTCGTCCACCTCGTCTCCGTCGTCCTCGCCGCCGTCCGACTCGTCGGCGTCGGAGAACTGATGGTCGGCCACCATGCCTCTGGACAGCTTCTCTGACGACCTCTGACCTTCCTCCCCGAGTTCTTCAAGGTGAAGACGAAGGAAGCAGAACGAGGGAGGAATGAAAACAAACGTTTGTGTTTAAACGTGCTGAAAGTTTGTTACATAAAACGCCTCTGAGGGCTCGTTCCCACAGTTTTAAACCAATAAAACTCAAAACTATAAAAGCTGTTGGAGTCAGAAGAATCTCTCAACACTTCGGTTTTTCCACCAGACGGATTCCAGCCAAACATCAGCGAAGCTAAACTCCGACTTTATTGAAGAACAAAGCCGGCGGAGAGGCTGGAACTGGATGACCCTGGAAAACCGTGACCCCCGAGTTACTTTCTGAACGAGGCGAAGCTCCGAATCGGACAAACCCTGTGACTCAGCCAGCGGACGTCTGCAGCGCGCCCTTCCCAAAACCACTGTGCATGTGTGGGAAGGCGGCCCAATTAAACGCAGAGCCAAAACACACAGCAGGGGTCACCTGAAGTAAAATTTCATTTGGTGGTCTGCATGGTGGGAAATTACAATGAGCTTCTAGTCCCACGCTGATTAAATACGGCAGCGCCGACCCGAGCAGCGCTGCTCAAACACCTGCTCACAGAAACGGTCGTCTGGCTTCTTCTCCAGGATTTCAGATTTTTTCCATTCAAAATCTGTTGTTTTGTGGCTCAACGTTAGAAACATTAGCAGGAATTTCCCCCCTCTGAGGGATGCTGCTGATGTGTGACAGACCAATGTGACTTTCTGCTACTCACCACAGTGGTCAGGCTAAGGCAGCACTGCAGGTGGCAGAGACACTGCAGGCGGCAGAGACACTGCAGGCGGCAGAGACACTGCCACCTGCAGGTGGGGGTCAGCAGCCCTTAATCCAATGTTTTTGTGGAAAAATATTTCTAAAATTATGCAAAAAAATGTGGGGATTTGCTGATTTTCTGTGAATTTCTGAGATCATGGAGCAGCAAAAAGTTCAGTTCCCACATTTCCGACCCAACTGTGTCACTCCAGTCCAGTAGGTGGCAGTAATCGCCCTAAAGTGCTGCTGCATTTTAAGTGTATCGTCTTAATACAACACATGTGCAACACTAACTCAGTATTTATCAGAAGCTAATGCTAAAGCGCTATGGCAGCATTCAGCAGAAGCTAACGGTAACACGCTGTTCCAATCAGTCTTTTAGCAGAAGCTAATGCTAGCGCGCTAACTGCAAATCAGATCATATCTTCCCTGGATAGACTACGACCCTGCAGCCCCAGTTTAACCACTGCTAGATCACGTGTTCATCTTGTTCTCTACTGTCCAGGAGTTTCACTGAGGGGTAACAGAGTAAAGGGTTCAGATTATGAAGCGTTTTATAATAACCCAGCTTTCATGTCTTTCCTGTTTTGGGTTTTTCTGCCACATATTTAGAAACATTTCTTCTTCTAACGGGACGAAACGAGGTTTGAGGTGTATGAATACTTCTGCTGTTACTGTAAAAACTGAGCAGGAAGTAAAAATAATCAGACTAATTTCCAGTTTCATTATCAAGTCACGGGAAGATTAACGGAAGAGCGAACGCCGCTCATCTGTTCAGAACCTGTCAGCGCCGGGAGGGACGGCTGACGAAAATGTATTATTTCTTAATATTTAATGAGGAATCCGATTAACTCGCTCCTTTGTCCTTTATGGCGTCCAAGGAAAGTTTCTGTGTTTTCTACCTCCGTCGTCGGCCTCGCCGTCTTCCACCGACGACATGGAGACTCCCAGCTCCAAACACTTCTTCATGTGAGCCTTGGACTTCATGTGCTTCGTCAGATTTCCTGAAACACAGACAGTAATCCCAAATTACCGACTCCGTCAACTGGTCTCACTGGAAACCAGAGCTAGTCTGGCTGAAGAAGCAGAGAACCTGGGCTGCCCTGGAAGAGACCGCAGTTATAAATTAGGAAGGCCGCCTGTCGTAATCCGATAAGAAAATGACGCAGCTCGGTCTGAACTCGGTCCGGTTCACCGAGCGGTTTGAAAATGCATCAGCCAGACTGTTCATCTGAACTGCAGCCACACCATGAAGACGACAGAAAACGCCCACCGAACGGCGAGCAAAAGGAAAAACACCTGGAGGCATTTTCCACCAGAACAGTTCAGGGCCAAATCACCAAGTTACCAGAAACCATTTCTAAAGACAAAACGGACGGACGTTTGTACAAATGGTCGAGATAAACAACAAATCAATTAATTGAATGATAAATGAAAACGATCGATCTCATTTTCATTTATTGTTCTCATCGTTTCTCTTCCTACTGATGACACTGGATGAAAAACGGCTGAACTCTCCACTGACCCTCCTTCATTTCCTGAGCGTAACGGAGGAGTGAGCTAAGTCAGACACGTCCGTCTGTAAGCTAATGATTATTGACGGATTAATATACGGACTTCATAATCTGCAGTCTCCTGGTTGCATGTAGGTTTTATTTCCACTTTGGTTTTATGTTGTTTAGTTTTTGTTAATGTGGATTTTCTGTTAACAGACGGAGAATCAAATTCATTTGTTTTTGGTTGTCTTGTTAATTTTATTTACCAGTTCCAGTGTTAAATTTTTGGCAGGATGAGCATTCCTTATGTCATTACCATCACATCCGTTTAAAATGGTCTCCAAGCAATATTATCGTTTATCGCAATGATTTGACACAATTAGACGCTTAGTAAAACTTGTGGCTATGATGATAGGCCTAAAAATGGTTGGATTCATGTTGGACGAACGGTTGGATGTGCAGCTCGTTGTGCGGTTGGACGAACCTTTGGTCTTGAAGGCGAAGTTGCAGAACTTGCAGACGTACGGCCGGACGTCTGTGTGGGTCCGGATGTGTTTCTTCAGCATGCTGGGCTTCTTGCAGCGGATGCCGCATTCCTCGCAGATGTACTTCCCCCGGCCGCGGCCGCGCACGTACACGTAGTCCTCGTTGGATTTATACCTGCAGGAAACATAGGCAGAACAGGTGAGCCACACCTTTATATTCATGCTCTTATTTTGAAGGGCTGAAGACAGTTTAAACAGCAGCTCCATTTCCTGTTCTCCCGGTCTCTCTTTTATTGTTTTTTTATGGACTTAGCGTTAGCGTTGATTTTGCATTTTAGTGTTAGCGGAACTATTATTTATGATTATTGTTTCAGAGTTAGTGAAGCTAACTTTTAGTTAGCTGGTTGCCATGGAAACCACTGCCTTCTCACTCAGGTTACAGTGACTTTATAACGTATGTCGATGTTAATTATTACTGCTGCATTTTAGTTTTAACTGGCTAAAAAATTTACTGCACTAATCACAAACATCCCTTTGGCTAACGCTAACACACAATACCAAACAGTAGTTCATGGAAGCTAATGCTAACACGCTAATCCAACCATGTTGGTCCTCAACAAAGGAAAATGCTCTACAACATGTTATATCGCCCCCAACAGGGTCAACTCTGTCATTACACACTTCTCTGAACGGTTTGACCTTAGTATGGCTAAAAATTAAAAATTAATAATTAATTTCAGGGAAGCTAAGTGCGCTAAATGTTTTCAAAGCTAGCAAAAACATGGAAGCACTAACTGTTAGCATGTTAGCATAAGTGTGCCCACCACTGATTATTACTAATAAACTATAAACACTCATAATATTTCATATTCTGTGAATTGATTCCCTTTTATGGCAGTTTTTTCCTCCATCAGTCACATGACGGTCTGCAGCAGCTGGAGGTCGTGGCGGGTTCAGAGCTATCGAACATCAAGCGCACCGTCTGCAGGGAAATACCTCAGGACGGCGGTCTGAGCGGAGACGTTTACACAGCTGTGGCCGGTTATGAAAATGAATTATGAGGATTATTTCATCCTGTTTTATGCACAGCAGATTGTGGAGCTGAAAGCAGCTGAATCGTTCAGGCGCAGCTGAAACGTTCAGGCGCAGCTGAATCGTTCAGGCGCAGCTGAATCGTTCAGGCGCAGCTGAATCGTTCAGGCGCAGCTGAAACGTTCAGGCGCAGCTGAAACGTTCAGGCGCAGCTGAAACGTTCAGGCGCAGCTGAAACGTTCAGGCGCAGCTGAATCGTTCAGGCGCAGCAGAAACGTTCAGGCGCAGCTGAAACGTTCAGGCGCAGCTGAAACGTTCAGGCGCAGCTGAAACGTTCAGGCGCAGCTGAAACGTTCAGGCGCAGCTGAAACGTTCAGGCGCAGCTGAAACGTTCAGGCGCAGCTGAAACGTTCAGGCGCAGCTGAACTTATGCAACTTTAATCACCAGGTAATGCATCCATAAGTAGTTCTTTATGTATTACCATAACACTTTTTTATTTCAAACATATAAATGTTTAAAATAAAAAAAATCTGTTTTTTCCCACTGAGTTTAAGAATTAAAAATGTTTTTCCTACTTCAGACTGAAAAAGTGTTTTAGTGGCTAAACGCTGAGACATAAACATCCTTCATGTTTCTCTTTTTGCATTTCAACCTGAAATTAAATTGGTTTTTATTATCCTGGTTAAAAATAATGAATGAAACAAATAAATATAACTATATCATTAAATAAATTCACTTTTATTTTAAAAATATTTATTTTATTTGTTGTTTTTATTTCATGGGAACATTTACTTATGTTTTAAAGTAATTACTAATTATTTATTAGTAATTGTACATATAATTCATTTATATATTTTTCTTTATTAAATTTAATAAGTTAGGGAAAATAATGAGTGAAATAAATAAATACCACAAAATTTTTTGTGACAACATGCAAAAAATATAACGATGTATAAAAATCTTTGAGAAATCTCCCAGCTTTAAGTTTTTCTATTTTTTATCGGCTTCCATCTTTATTTCTGTAAACCAACAGAAAGGTGAAGATCACACTGAGGACCATCAGGCTCCAAATATTGTCTTTTTCTTAGAAAAGCTGAAAGCTGCTGCAGCTGTTGATGCTAAAAACTGTAATGATGGAGAGATCCCACTTCATGTCACCATAAACCGGAGCGGAGAGTTACGAGCGCTGACGTTCGGTCTGACTGACGCTCTGATGAGCTTAGCAGGCTCAGACTTCTGGCCACAAACGGAGCTCAGAGTCAGACGGAGAAGGAGAAGTCGTCTGTTTTTACACCTCAGCAGATTTTTGTCTCTAATCAGGATGAAACCGATCAGCTCCGATTCAAACGGAGGCTGAAAACCAGCAGACTGCTGCGGTTTAGGTCCGCTGTCTTCCCAGGCAATTCTACATTTATGCTAACATGCTAATGTGCAAATACTAGAGCTAATATTTTAGCTTAGCGCTCTGCTGCCTTTCATAGCGTTTAGCGAAGCGAAGCGCTGAGCTACTAGCTGTTTGACACATTGGTTGACAGTTTATGACCAAAACTTCAAGCAGTTAGATATTTAAACTTATGCTCTTATTTTGAAGTGGGTGTGGTTCTGTTTCCTCTCCTTTTGTTTTTTTTTTATTTTCCAAAGAAAATGGAATGAGGTGATTGAAGAATTCAACATTTACATGACCAGTCAGGTGTTAGTTGAACAAATTCAAACTGTTAGTGTTTTAGCGATAGCACAGTTAGCCCATCAGTTAGCCCGTCAGTTAGCCCATCAGTTAGCCCGTCAGTTAACCCATCAGTTAGCCCATCAGCTAGCCCGTCAGTTAGCCCATCAGCTAGCCCATCAGTTAGCCCATCAGCTAGCTGTCAGTTAGCCTGTCAGTTAGCCTGTCAGTTAGCCCGTCAGTTAGCCTGTCAGTTAGCCTGTCAGTTAGCCCGTCAGTTAGCCTGTCAGTTAGCCCATCAGCTAGTCTGTCAGTTAGCCTGTCAGTTAGCCCGTCAGTTAGCCTGTCAGTTAGCCCATCAGTTAGCCTGTCAGTTAGCCCATCAGGTAGTCTGTGAGTTAGCCTGTCAGTTAGCCTGTCAGTTAGCCCGTCAGTTAGCCCGTCAGTTAGCCTGTCAGTTAGCCTGTCAGTTAGCCTGTCAGTTAGCCTGTCAGTTAGCCCGTCAGTTAGCCTGTCAGTTAGCCCGTCAGTTAGCGGTGGCTACCACTGTTTGTTTCTGTGCAGCTGCAGATCTAACTGATGGACCTTCTTCCATATTTTAAACGTTAAATAAAATAATACCTTTTAAATGACTATTTGTTCTTCAGCTGAACATGGCCAGCCTGACAACTTTGTAGGTTGAAATGAGGGCAAAGTGGGTTGGTAATAACATCCCATTTAAACCTGAGACTTTTATTTTGAAGTTAACAGGTGAGATTTATTTAGATTAGTTTGTAATCTAAACTGTGAAATACTTTTATTTTATGTTAATATATTCTACATTTTACTTTGAAAAGACAACATAATACATTTTTCAGGCCTGGTTTAGTTGCATTAGTAATCAGAACCTTTGACCTTTATTTTGAAAAGCCAACATCACCATCTTGTGAAAACCAGTTTTAAACTAAGGACTTTAAACTGGACCTACCCGCCCTCAAAGATCTTGATGCGGGTCGGTTCGGCAGCCGGCTGCTTGACAGAGACTTCCTTCTCCACCTGCTCTTCCTTCGAGCGGTCCCACGACGCCACGCCCTTCATCTTCCTCCCAAAATGGCTGACGTCCACCGGCATCAGCTCCGGCTTCAGCTGCAGAGAAAAGGCGAGAGCTGTGGGTTTCTGTTGGCTCGTCTCCATGGCAGCGAGAGGAAGACCGCAGGACGTACCTGATCAAACCTCAGCTTCCAGGCCACGGACGACACCAGCTTCCCAGAGCTGGGCGGCGCCATGGCGGCTACGGTGTACATCAGGTCGGTGTTGGTCTTCTGCTTGGACCGGAGCAGAGCCAGCGCGGCCTTGGTGCTGAGGTGCAGCGGGTTCGGGTTGTACGAGCTGACGCACCATGAGCTGTAGACGGAGCTGTGGGCGGCGGCCAGGGTGCTGTTGGGTTTGGTGTAGCTCCGGAAGCACCAGCTAACGCGGCTCATGGTGCGCAGGCTGGGGAACTGGAACAGCTGCTGGGCTCCGGCCTCTCCAAAGAGCTTCGGCGTTGTGGGTTGCTTCTCGGCGTCTTCAGTGTCGTTAGAGGAGAGCATGGGCTCCGGGCTGGAGCCGCACCGCGGCGGCGCCTCGTCCACATCCAGCTCCTCTGGGGAGTCCCGCCCACCTGGAGCCGGGGAGCGATCCGTGATGATCTGGAGAGGCGGGGTGAAGCTCTCCACACGCGGCACGTCGGACAGGTGGGGAGCTGGAGATCGGACGGGAATGGCGATCTTGGCTGCGACGGGGAAGTCGCTGATGGGAGGAGAAGAAGACATCCGTTCAGAATCATCGACGGACTCCTCAGTCTTCAAACATCTTCCTTGTTTCTTGGAAGTCCGCTCGGCTCCGCTCAGCTCCACGGCTCCCATCTCTTTGACTATCTGGCCGTACATCCGTTCCTCCTTCACCCGTTTCTGCTGCTTCGTCTCAAAGAAGCGCTCCAGGGAGCTGGTCGGTGAAAGCATGCGTTTACTGGCCACCATGTTGGACGCCGAGGCGTCGGTAGTGGATATGGTTCCTGATGTTAGCGACAGCGGGATGCCCGTGTTCACCTGTTGCTCCGGCGGCGGAAACCGCAACCCAGCAACGTCAACCTGCCCCAGGAGGAGGGACAGGTTGAATCCGGCTCCGCTCATCCCTCCTCCCACTCCGCCGGCTGGCTTTCCAATGTTCACAAGCGGAGGAGACGTATTGGGGGTCCCACCGCCGTCCGAGTCCAACGCCTGCACTCCGCAACCGTAAGAAGCTATCAGCTGGCTAACGCTGGTGTACATCGCGTTACCAAATGATGGCACGTTGGTTTGGATCCTGACAGGAACCAAAAGGCCGGGCAGTGAGGCCTGGGATCCAGGGTTCTGAGTGGCAAACACAGGCTGGACCTGAGGCAGCAGCAGGGCGGCGGTGGAACCAGGCAGGGAGTGTTTGGAGGAGAGCGGGCCCAGGCTCTGCTGCTGCTGGTTCCGGCCGGAGATGGAGGAGGAGTAAATCTGTGAGCCGTCCGGTTTCCCGTCGTACGTCTGCGGATGTCCAGCCAGGCTGCCCTGGGATCGGATGTGCAGCTTCAGGAGTTGCTGTTGAGCCTGGAGGGTCTGCTGTTGCCTCTGTTCGGACTCCTGGCTCCAGAACAGACCCGGCTGGGAGATGGAGATGAGGGGGGCGGCGTTCTGGTACTGGGGGGGTAAATCCTTACTCATCGCCTCCAGGCCTGGATGTTCTCCTTCAGATGAGGAGCTCTGGGCCTGGAGGCGATGCTGCTGCGACCTGCATGACAAAACATGGACACTCATTCATCAAGGTGTCACTAGCAAGAAGTAAATCATTCTGGAAAATCCATTCTGTAGATATTCTCACCTTCCATAGACGGGTTCATCTTGCAGGCTGTCCTCACTGATGCTCTGCTGCAGGCTGTGCTGCTGGTACTGTTGGTGGGATCCTAACCCTGTCATCACAACGTAACCGAGTTTTAAATAAAGGAACAGAATGGCGAGGAGTTCACTTTCCCTGAATCGGAACCAGGTCTTCTACCGTCTGTCTCTACCTGCCAGGAACGTCTAAACATTTTACCGGTTCTTCCTTCATCAGGTTCTTCCTGCTCTGTCGTCCACTTCCTGCTTTTGGAGCGGTCTCCAGTCCGCTTGGCATTCACATTCAAACTGAACCAGAGTTCACTTGAACTGAACCCAGACTGAGATTCGGAGGACCAGAGGTCAGAGGTCAATTAGCATTCACACCTGACCAACAAAACTGGACTCTCTAGACAAACGGACTGGAGTCGGATCAAACAGGGCCGGTGAGAATGCTTCTTAAATTACAGAAAGCTGGACTGCTAACTAGCTTACCTTTGAGATCTCCTGGTTTCACTGTAATTTATTTAGGGGTAGCAGAATATAGACTTTTCATATTCTTCCATTTCACCATTAGTCACTACGGTGTACTGGCCCATCACATGACATCCTACTGAAACACCTTGAAGTTTGTTATGTGGAAAGGAGTTTTAACAGATGAAGACTCTTCATGTGGCCATTTTGGATCTGCTTCTAAAATTTAACACGGAAAAATGGGTCAAATTTCTGAGCTTCTGTTGGTTCAAGTGACACGACGAGCCCAGCAAAATGTACGCTGCTGCACTTTTATTCAAGAGCAAAACTCCAGGCAGAGATTAGTTTGAGGTTTAATTAGTGGAAAATACTTGAGTTTGTAATGTGGCACCGACATAAGGCTGACCTGCGGTACTGCTGGCAGGCCTCTTGGTTCTGCTGGGCAGATCGATGCTGCTGTGTGGAGAACCTGTCGGGCTGGCCCATATCCCATGCTCCACATTCTCCTGCTTGATTGAAATTTCAGGTGCGACGGCTTCCTGGAGGACTGTTTCTGGGTAAACACTCAGCGAAGCCTGTCAAATGTGCAAAAAGGCTGTAAGCAAACCGGCTCACAATTAAAACAGATTATATTTAGATACTTAGATAAATCACTGAGCCCTGCAGCCCTTAGGTCCATCGATTCACCTGAATTAGCTAACAGGACTCTACAGAAGGTAAGTGCATGATGAGGTAAGTCATTAGTCATTTAATTCAGGTGTTTTGGCCCTGGGACAGGTCAGACAGCTGTAGGACACTTTGACCCCCATGACCTAAATGTTACCGGTGAAACAGCAAAGGTCTGATGTTGTCATTCAGTTTGGGTTCCAACAAAGAAAAAGTCGAGAACTAGTCTGACTCTACCTGTCGAACCAGATATCCGCGTCTCCGTTCCTTCATTGCCGATGCGCTGGTGTACATCTCGCCTTGCCGTGAGGAAGGCAGGTTTCCATAATCGAAAGATTTGCTGCGCATTTCCGGTAACTCTGTAGGCAACGTGCACGGCGCCTGCTCAGATGAAGATCTCCTCATCTCCCTCTGCTGATGGTGGCTGGAATAGCCACTACCCGGGACGGTCAGAAACTCTGACTGCTTTGCTCCACCAGAGGCTATGGAATCATCCTGCAACACACAGAGAGACCAAGAACCTCTCCTTACGGATATTCTGGATTTTGTTTGGTGACACTTGGTAACAGCAAATTTAGAATCAAGCCAGAGGTCCAGGACCAGATCCGGAACCAGTGGTTCAGACCTCACCTGATTCACTGGGACTCCCTTATGTCTATTAGCAAAACAAATGCATGCGGTGTCCCACAGGGCTCCATTCTCCACCCACTTTTATACAATATCTTTATTCTTCCCACAGCTGAGATTACACAGTGCTAAAATATCTCTTGCATATCTATGCTGATGAACCACAACATCATATCTGTGTCACCAGATGACCACAGTCCCCTGCAGGCACTGGGTGTGTGCATCGTACCGAACGGGTGGCACAATGAAACCTAAGAGTTGTTTTCTGACTCAAAACTAACTTTTAGCACCCACATTAAGTCAGTACCTCCTGTATGAAGGGTGCAACACACATAAACTTGGTTTTCATGCAGATACCAGAAAATACAGCCCTAGTCAAAGTAGGTACCTGTTTAGTTGGTGAGACAGACTTGGGACCCTCATCTCTGTCGAAGGACATGGAGAGAGAGGACGAGTGGGACAGGTTACTCTCTTGACTGGGACTTCGGGAAAGGCTGGTGCAGGTCGACTCAAAGCTCGATTCCCCAGACGAGTGCTCCATGTCTGCAAGACGCAGCCTCTTCTTCTTGGGAGGCAGCTTCTCTGTTGGCATCTGAGACAGCGTGTCACTCCTCTGTGGCAGCTGGAACTCCTCAACGTGTTGCTGCTGCCTCTCAGGCTCCTTGGAGGCGGGAGCTTCGGTGTCCTTCTCTGGCTTGTCGGGCTCCTCTGTCACCCTGATCTCAGGGACTTGGATGTTAGGCTGTCGTACCAGTCTCTGTGAGTTGGGATATGGTTGGCCAGGTGAGGCTGCAGCTGAAGAAGATGAAAGAGGAACTAGCTCACAGGAAGCTTGCTGATCCATGCTGTCAGACTTTAGAAGAGCAGATTCAGGACTCAAAGCATCTTCAAAGATGTCATTGTCCGACTGCTCTGAGTATTGACTGGATGGGACCTTATCTGCTGACTGGTAGCCTGTTTGGTCAAATGACTCTGACTTCTCAAAGGAATTTGGACGAGACACTATGCCAGTGTGCTGGATAACTGAATTGCGAGTTGCCTTCCTGCATTCCAAGTCAGGAACAAGCGCGATGTCCTCAGAGCACATGCTGGGACATGTATCAAAGCTGTCAGACTGGCTGTGGGCACTATGAAGAGAGCCTTTGCCTATTGGTGTGGCTCTTGTCCCATCAAAACTACCTTGTTTAAACTCATAGTCCCCCATCATCTCAACTGAGCCACTGCAGCTACTGTCACAGTGCCCAGGACTGTCCTCATCATCCCCAACACTCTTCTCTTTCCGCCTTTTCCTCGTGGCTATTTCTGACATGCTAACCTTCGTACCATATGGGCTATAAGCAATGTTCTCTGGGACTCCCGGGCTACGCTCACTGATCTTCATACCCAGAGATGACACAAAGTTTTTGGCCATGTGTCCGTAACCCTCAGCTTCCCCAATGTGGGCATCGTTGCCTGACTGTTCGAATGCCCCCTGTCGTCTGAGTCTGGGGTGACCTGGTGGGTAGAACACATCGTCTGGTGCCACCATGTTATCAAAGGAGACACTGCCTCGAATCCCTGGAGGGGCACTGAGGTTAGGAGGAGATGGAGTTGGCATGGAGTTACTCCTAATGAGAGTCCCAGAATCTGATGGAGGCTCCAAAAGTCCTGTACTGCTTTGGCAGGGCCCAGTTGGGTACTGCTTGGCTTCTCCACACATTGGAATGTTTCTTGTGAAGGAAACAGGATCCTCCACAATCTTCCCCATGTCTGAAAGAGTCCCTGCCTGCTTTAAGGTGACCAGGGTATTGGGGTCTGCCCCAACTAAATTTACCGTGATTGACTGTCTCGACCTGGAGTTGGGTCGGTTGTACCAAGTCCGACCAAACATAATCTCTTCATATGTCTTGACGTTAGTATTGGGGGTGCCTATTTGCAGCTCGGCACTGTCAAAGGGTGAAAAGTAGCCTGAGTCTGTGCTGCCTTTGCTGTGAGGACTGAGGAGGTTGAGAGACTGGGACATGCCGGGATCTGAGTTCTGCCCTTCCTTATCAATCAGCTTCCGGCCCAAGCGCTGTTTGGCATTGGGGGAGTCATCTAGCGAACGTGCTCTCCCACCTGCCTGTGAACCCAACATGCGGTGAGAGCCTTTTATGTCATGAAATGGGGGGCACTCCATCCCAGTAGATGGGACTCCCCCAGGCTTGGGGAAAATGAGGATAGGCACTTTCATTGATCCGATGGGGAGGTCCTCAGCCGAGTCTGCATAAGCTGGTTCTGTACTACCTACAACAACACAGAAAAACACTAGATTATAATTAGATTTTCATAACAAATGTAGAAAACTTTTGAACAAATAAATGTTCTTGAACCAAATTTGTTTGACTCTTCTTAATTTGAGTTGTGTTTGTTGTAGAGAATTTACCTCCATTCTTGTCTGCTTCAAAGGAGATTTGTGGGATGGGACTGTCTTTATCCATCAACATGGTGGACGTCTCCACACCCTCCTCATCTGTGTCCGTACTCTGCTCTCCGTCTGAGGGCACCTCTGCCTCTCCAGCTGGGGATGCCTGATCCGTGTCTCCACTGGGGGCCACCGATGGCTCGGATGAAAACGGCACCAGTCCAGCTTTAATGGCGTGAGCGTGGGACTTGCGGTGCTTGTAAAGGTTGCTTTTGGTTTTAAAGGAAAAGCCGCAGGGTATGCATGGATATGGCCGCTCTCCTGTATGCGAGCGGATGTGCTTCTTCAGTACACTGGGCTTGGCGCATGCTCGATTACAGTAGGGACAGAGGTACTTCCCAGGCTTTTTTGGCTTTTGCTCTTTTTTGCCGTAGCCCTCCTCCCCGGGATCAGAGCCGGAGTGGGAGTACTGTCCAAACGAGCTTGGTAAACTAGGAGATTTTTGCCTGGGAAACCTCCCTGCCCCGTGTGGGTGAGTGTGGCCTGGATGTCCTACAGGGTATAAGTCATCTGAGGGCAACTGACCAACAAACGGCCAGGCGTGCGGCTCCAGGCCGGGCTGTGGTTTAGCTCCAGAGACGAAGCGTTCAGATTGGGGATGCTGAGGGTACGGCTGGGCCAAATGGAAGTACCCCCTTTGAAAACCTTGTGCAAAAGGTCCTTGGGGGTCTTGGGATGGTGGACCCCCTATTGCCCCAACTGCAGAAGATCCAGATAGCAGCTTTGCAGAATTGCCTGGTATCCCATACTTTTGATGGGGAGCTGATCCTCCCGTTGCGCCACAGGGCAAACTCTCTCGATGTTTCACTTCTGGGTCAGAAAAAGTGCTCTGTTTTGTGTTTGCAGTAGGCTCAGATGCCCACTTTCTCTCCAGAGGTGCTTTCTCCTTCACAATTTCCTTGGTCAAGCATTTTTGCCCATGGGCAGCTGCTTCATGGGCCTCCATTTCTTTGAATGTCCTCTTCAGTTGAGTGAGAGAGGAAAGGAGGGGCAGTTCAGAGGGAAGGTGCTGAAGGGTTTAAAAGGTCCCAGTGCAGCCAAGCATGTTAACCGAACCTTAGAGGGTTGCTAACACGTCTAAACAAAAGGAAACGGAGAATCCATCTCTGAACAAGGCTGATTGGAGAGTCGGGGGGTAATTAAAGGGTGAGATGCACGCTGCCTTTTCACATGCTGTATGCTCAACAACTTTGTTGTGCATTGCCCTTCATTCCCAATCACAGCAGAATCCTTCAGTGATCTGCAGACGACAAAAGAAAAACAGCAATTAAGAACAGAAATGTTTGAAGTTATGACAAGCTGCTAAGTCAAACACAGCAAAGGGAAAAAACAGTTTGGAAATGGAAAAAAATGGCCTATAAACAATATTCTAACAATATTCCCCAAGAATCTTTCTTCTTGTTTGGTCAGACATAAAATTTGGTCTTAATATTATTCATCCCAGTTTTATGGAGACCAGCAGCATCAAAGGGCGCAATGCGCTACAAACACATGAATGATGCAAACAGCAAAACACACAAACACTGAAAACCAAATGCAACAGGAAAGAGCTGCACGTGAAGAAATGCTGCAACTGCAGACAACTTGCTTCACAGCATGTAAGTCCTCCCGACCACTAGGGGGAGTCCACCGGCAAATCATACAGAACCAGAGCCTCAGGAAGGAAGGAAGCAGGAGCAAGAAAGAAAGCTGTGTCCTACTGATATGTATTATATAACAGCATCATATTTACGTAGGTAATATTAGATATTAGCACATTAGCAGAAAAACTGGACAAAAGCTAACAAACACAAATCTGTAGGGGTGCAAATACTTTTTCATACAAGTAAATCAAACCCTGCAGCTGTGCTCAGTGATTGGTGCAGTTCTACTTCTGATTTTCTGTCTGTATGTCTTATTGATTTTTCTGTAATGAGCTTAGTTAACAGCTGACACAGAGTTGTAATAAATCATGTTTACAGTGTAAATATTTGGAATAAATACCAGATTTTCTTGCTGCTGAACTTCTGTGTCTTCAAAAGGTTTTCAATTTTCTCAGTGAAAACCTGCAGACAGAAAGAATCTCATTAGTTTCAATCGATCACCAGAAGTCAATAACCAAACAGCAGCAGGTTTATCACTGTGGCATCGTTTGCTTTGCTCAGAGGACAGAGACAGTGAACTGGATGCCTGATGTACAGAAATAACCGTTCCTGATTGCTCTGTTGGTTCCTAACGCTGGAATCCATCTGTTGTTTTTGCCTTTTCCATTTCCCCCCACCTTCCCTCCTCCTTTCACTCAGTGAGTCACCGGTGAAAAGCAAACCCACGCTGTTCCTAAAAATACACAAAAGCTTATAAATAGTGTTGTGGAAGTGACGTTCAGGTGTCATAATGCGTGTAGGCGTCCGAAAGGCCGAGCCGAAGATCAGCCATCAGCGCCTTTTCCTTCCTCAGAGCCGAACGCAAACACAGCAGACAAACACAGGCGCACATGTAGACACAGCCTGCAGGCTTTGCTGCAAAGCTGCAGCAGACAGTGTGTGTGTGTGTGTGTGTGTGTGTGTGTGTGTGTGTGTTTCCGCTGTTTAACGTTTCTTAACCACACCAACACCTGACAGCATAGGAAGAACAAACTGCAGAGCGCACGTAAACATCCCTGCTGAAGCTGCAGTTTTGCTTTGCATTTCCTCATCGGAGGATTTGAACAGCCTCCCTCACACTCTTATTGCAACACACACACACACACACACACACACACACACACACACACACACACACTGCTTGTAAGGAGGACTTGGTGACGTGTGTGTGTGTCTTGGGGCCCAAAGTGAGGTCTATAAATAGCACCTGAGAAAACATACTTTATTCTTAGCAGCAGGAACGTTAAATTTGGGCAACCTTGCACTTTTCAGATGTACTCCCTACACACACACACACACACACACACACACACACACACACACACACACACACACACACACACACTGTCTCAGGCTTGGATCATGGTTTTATGTTTTCCATGGTTTAACGGTGAAGGAATGTTGAACCTACAAAACAAACTGTTGGCAAAATGAACCAAGATAACCGCTGAGGGTCCAGAACCAGAACCAGAGAACCAGAACCAGAACCAGAGAACCAGACCCAGAACCAGAGACCCAGAACCAGAACCAGAGAACCAGAACCAGAACCAGAGACCCAGAACCAGAACCAGAGAACCAGAACCAGAACCAGAGACCCAGAACCAGAGACCCAGAACCAGAACCAGAGGTCCATTCAGGCTGAGGAGGCGATGTTGGTGCCGTTAGAAGAGATGAACTGTTTATGAACTCATTAACAGCTAAAAATCATTTTTCATCTTCAGTTTTCAGAAATGTGTCAATAAACCCTGAAATCTTTGGAGTCGTTATCGATTATTGGTGTCTGATCCAGAAGCTCCAACACGCCTGAACGTCTCATCAGCAGAGCTGCATGAAACCTTTAGAGGAAGGAAAACTGATGCCAGTTTCCAAAACCATCAAGAGATTGTTCGATGGATCTGATTGGGTCACAGCCAGGATTGGACTAGACCAAATCTGTCTCCTGAGGAACAGATTCCAGCGCTGAACCCAAAGATCCATCAGTCATTTCGGTTCAGGAAAGAATCAGAATTACTAGGATCAGAAGTGATAAAAATATCTGATGAACATTTATCAGTGGAACTGGAAGTTTTAAAATATTAAAAATAAGTAAAGAAAACAAATAAAATGAACGACGACGTCTGGAAGCAAAAGAGCAGCAGAATGAAAACTTTTATCATCCAGTGTTTGGTAGAAAGAGAAAAAGATAAATCATGCAAATGAAAATGATTTTGTTTTAATTTGTCATTGATGAATTGATGAATTGATTTATTGATTATTGCGACAGCGGCGTCTCCCTAATAAGTTTTGTAAAAGTTGGACGTTATGCAACCTCCACTGCTGAAATGA
>NW_028263390.1:889656-892156 GCF_051168715.1 Poecilia mexicana | reverse complement strand
CTGAGAGCTAATTGGATCCAGAACCGTCCTCCTGTCTGCCGGCGTGCCCTGGAGCAAGGCTGCTGGAGGCCAGCAGGAAGCCAGACCAGCGCAGAAACATCTCAAACTGGGAGCTTCGGGGGAAACGTCGCTTCCTGTTTGGCTGGAATCTGCAGGAATATTCCTCCCACCTCTCCTCCGCTTCTATTCCTGCCGCTCTTCCTACGTTTCCCAGAGCGCCGTGGGGGAAGCGCGGAGCGGCGCGCCGTCACCTCCGGGCGATCCGAGTAGGCGGTCGGACAGCTTCCAGCCCCAACGCCGAGCGGCTACCGATCCCGCTGCCTGCTTCAGAAACGCTCAGACTGTGTTTCAGCCGCGGCGAGAAGTCGGTCATAAACGGAGCGTTTTACACTTTGGACAATTTTCTGCTAAAAGCCACATTAAATCTAAAAGGATTAAAAGCACCATAAATCAGCCGCGGCAACGCTAAAAACATCATCTTAGTGCTTTTAGTTGTAGGGCTGTTGTAAACGAATATTTCAGTAATCGAGTAATCTATCGATTATTCTTACGATTAATCGAGTAATCGGATAAAAAAAATTATAAAATGAAATATTGGTAAATCTGGCATAATACCGGTGTTACAATCAGATATCAATCAATATCAGTCCAATTTTTCATATTTGAGCATCCCTAACAGTTGCTTTATTGTAGTTTAGAAAACTAACCTGTAACAATAATAGCTCACTTTCTAAGTTAACCAGAAGAAAAGTTATAGAAAAATCTGAAATTATATTGAATTTAATAACAAAGAGGCTCACAAATATGCTTATAAAAAATGTCTACAATCCAGCTTTTAGTTTATGTATTCATCTTCAGTGAGTTTAATAGATTAATTAAACTCACCTTGCCACCTAACCTGTCACGCTTTGGGTTTGAAAATACGGGAAATGCCGCCTGGAGTGGGAGGAGAGGGCGAATGAACGAACATGGGGTGGAGGGGAGGAAATAGACCAGCGGACTGACGAACCGTTAGACCGGGGGACGAACACGGGGGGAAGCAATACGGGATATTTACGACACCTTCACTGGTCACACTCAGAAACTCATCTACCAGCCATGTACGATGCGCTCCGCCACCCGTTTCTTCAGACCGGGATATGAAATTTATTGTGCGGTTCGTCGGTAAAGCTACATTTACACGGTAAGCATCAGCTACTCAGCCGCCCGCCCTGTTCAGGCTATCCGCTCACCTCAGCGCTCTTCCCGCCGTTCGCTTTCAACCAGCAGCCCCGGAGGAGAAATGCTGCCGTACTCCAGGCATCCCCCAGTCATTTTAAGGATGCTTATTGGTTCCCCAAAAACGATAAAAAGTCGGGCATTATCATCAATCAATAAAATCCCCACGGGCCAATCTTGAAGATTGGACTTTATGCCGCTGAGACTTAGCTTTTGTCAACAACTCAGAGGCGGAAGTGAGAGCTCCGCGCAACGCAAATGAAGTCCCGGCCGGAACACGGTGCGCTAACTAATAAAACATAAATTAACGAAGCTTCGAGGCAGGTAAATTTTCCTCGAGGAATTTTAGTAATCGAGGTACTCGAACCATTCGAGGAATCGTTTCAGCCCTATTTAGTTGCACTAAAATGTCTACAAATGAATCAGAAAAAATAAAACATCTCAGTAGACTTTATTATACAAGTTAGTTTAAAAAAGATGCATGAGACTAGATTGGCAGAATCAGATCTAGGAATGAAGATCTGTGCAGAACAAATCAGCTGATTTCCTAAAGCTAAACGGTTTGATGCTGCAGAGACGAGTAAAATCAGAAAAATCCCATCTATGGAGTCAGAAATGGATCAGAACTCCAGGAAGTGATCGAACACGAGGATTCCCAACAAGAGGTGACAGGAAGTCCCGCCCCCACTTCCTGCTGGAGCTGCAGGAGGAACCGGAGGAACTCCCAAAAGGTTTTCACTCCCTGCGATCCTTCATCAGAACCTCCTCCCTCCGTCAGCGGGGCCGCTGCTGAGGCCACTCTAACATCCGATCCGGATCAGAGCTGCGACTGACCCGGGATCCTCCCCGGAACCAGCTGGAGGGAAACACCGGCAGAGGATTCCTGGAAGAACTGCAGACCGGAACGCTGAGCTTCCCAACCAGAACGGTTCTGTTCACTTCTGGATTCAACCTGAGACGTTTCCTCCTCACGTCCGTCAGTCAGACATCAGGACGGACGCGAGACGATGGACGCTATGCACACACACACACACACACACACACACACACACACACACACACAAACGTTTGTTTTGCTATCTTTGTGGGGACTTTCCATTGACTTCCATTCATTTCTACAGCCTAATCCTGACCTTTACCCTTTTCCTAACCCTAACCAACCAAAACTCAATTCATACCTTAGCCCTAACTCTGACCCCTGACCCAAAAACAGGGTTTCCCCTCGTGGGGACCAGGCTCCGGTCCCCACGAGGAGCAACTGGTCCCCACAACGTAGTATATG